>NC_083114.1:14538923-14730017 GCF_949774975.1 Lagenorhynchus albirostris | reverse complement strand
AACACTCAAAGTGTATTTTATATAAACCATAGGTGTGACTTAAAAAGGAAGAGAGCATAGGAAAGAGATGAAAAGGCCACCCTTTGTGAGGACCCCTAGCTCCTTAGCTGTAGACTTTTTCACTCTTCCTGGAGCCCAGCTCTTAGAAACCTTTGGGCAGATTCTAGCTGCCTCCAGCTGTGTCCAGTCCGTCTGTGCCTTGCCTTTCTGCATTCCCATCATGCCTCTGCAAGTCCCACTGAGCCTTAAATGTCACTGCTGCTCCCCATTCATTCTTCTTGCCACTCCCCAGCAACTCCTGTGGCTAATGCACTTGTGTTCTGCAACAGTGGGCAGGCAGGGTCGCCTCTCATCCACGCTGGAAGAGCCAGAGAGAAGAGCGTGGAGGTTACACACGCCAGTGTGACTGGTGTCTCTGTCCCCACATGCCTCAGGGCTGCCATGCCTTCATGTCACCACCGTGGGCCAGGGTACAGGGAAGTCAGCTCAGCTTTCTGAGATGTCAAACATGGGGTAGAAATCCGAGCCCTTTCGGACTTTAAACCTATGGCCTGTTATAAAGTAGTAAGGAGCCAGGACCTTCCAGCTAACTTCATTCTTCTGGGTTTGAACTTTGTTTCTGCTTAGCTCAAGTCACGTTATACCTTTCTAGGAAAAGATGTCCAGGGATACTGCTACTGCTATTCATAACTGCAAAGATCTGATACTAATCCTCCAAATCCAACAGTAGGAGGCTGGCTAGGAACTGGTAGCTCATAAAAAATGTGAGTGTAAAAAAAAAAAAAAAAAAGTGAGTGTATGTCTCCTACCCTGGTGGGACTTTCGATGACTACAACTTAACTATCCACGTGTGGAAATGTGGAGACAAAAACATAGTGAGTGAAAACTTAGAACACAAAGTATGTAGCTTCACACTGATGGCTATGCACATAAATACTGGCAAGGATCAGAAATGAACACAGGGGATGCAACTAATTAGAGTTTCATGTTTACTGGGTAGTTTCTTTCTGTAAAGTAGAAAATAAAAATTTTAAAGGGATTGATTGATGCCAAAAATATCACAGCAACAAAAGAGAAACCATCTCTATGTAGCGAGGGTGTGTGTGTGGTATGTTAACGGGTTGGGGTAGGTGTCCTGGGTTCTACCCTATCTAACTGGCCCCCGCCACCGACCCTATCCCGGGTTCAAGGAGACAAACATGACCCATAGAAGGATATGAATTTCTGACAGAGTGATCTAGATAAAAACCTGTTCTGCTTATCCTTATGCTGCTGTCCCGCCTTCCCTGCCCCCATCCGTTCCCTGAGACCTCAACTAGACTTGATGGACTTTTTAAATAACCACACATCCTCTCATCCACCACAAGGTACCATCTACCAGGCTAAGGGATTTTTATTTTAAGGTGTTTCTGTTTTTGTTTTTGAGAGAGATGAGTTGTCAATATATTTGAATACACAGCTAAATTAAACCTGAACTTGGCAGTCTCTGGTTGTGTTGTTTGAAGAAGGCCTCTGTACTTCCCTCCAGCCTATATCAATGGCATGTTTTCCACATTAAACAGTGAAGAACTTGCAGACCAGATGGCAGAAATAGAGCTTTACCACATGCGGATGGTCAGACGGCACCCAGCTGACAGATCCTGCCTATGACCGAGGCCCCCCTTCCCTGGTCTTTCTTTTTCCACCTTCAAAATTTTACCCAAAATTTTCTGTAGGAACATCTTCCCATCTTTAATACTGCAACTTTCCTCTCATTTAAATTGAAGCTCAAAAAAAAAAAAAAAAAAGTAAATTGAAGCTCAGAGAGCAACTGTATCACCCAACCTTTCTCTGGCATGTCCACCACAGTCTCTAGAAGGGAAACATCCCCCATCTCTGAAGAATACATTGGTGGGGGAATAAACGTTTAGCCATACAGTGGCTCTGTCACCCTCTTGCTGCAAGAGTCGTGTGAATTTTTCTAGATTTCATTGACTTCCTCCCCTGGGGCACTCTGCAGGATGTTGGAAAATGTGTGTGGGCTGGTGAACTTTGGTTGGGCAATGTATGTTCTTCAGGGTTCTCAGGGGTTCAGCCCCCAAGGTATTTGATCTTGATTTCTCGGCAATTGTTATGAGCAACTCCTAGAAGGATAAGACACCAGACTATTTTTGCTGAGCATTACAAAGGTCTTGTTTCCTAAAATATCCCTCAGCATTAAAAAAAAAAAATTCATCAATAGCTGAAATAGCCCAAGTCATAAGAAAACCTGTTCAGAGGGTCCTTTAGCCCAATCATGACTTCAGGTTGCCTCTCCCCTGAGGCTGGTCTCTCTCCATCCAGCTGTGCTTTCTGGGGTTGTCTTATTGGACTCCTGCCCCAATCATAGAACCCGGGGTACAAATAGATAAGTTACAGCCACACGAAGCCACCGAACAGGCAGGAGATGCACATCTCCTTTGCTTCACATCACTCCTCTGCCTTTGAGAAGGAAGCTCCTCCCAAAGACTAATCTGTCATCCAGGAGCAGATGGCTGGGCCTGGGTGCCCTTCTGCCTGCGGGACGCTGCCTGTGGATCCAGACTCCTTTCCCATTTTCCTGATTCTACAGAGCACTGAGCAGCTTTTCCTGCTGAGACCAGCAGATAGCAATAGTTGAGAGCAAGCTGGCCCAGGAATATAGAAGGAAGAGATGTTAAGAAGGTTGCTTTCTAAGAATGTTGTCTTGAAAGCTTTCTTTTTTAAAAGGTATTTTTATCCTGCTGGGTAGAGGGACTGCAAATGAGTCCAATATTACAGCTGTGTCCTCTTCCAGGCAGACTTGAGTTTCTCCATGGCCAGAAACAGCCCCAGAAGCCTTCCTGTGCACCTTGAATGTATGCCATTTTCCCAGGCTGAGCAGGTGACCAGCTGTGGGTGGGGCCATGCACGTCACCCAGCTCCATGGTAGGATGACAGCTTGACACGCAGGAGCCTCATCCCCCAGGGGTCCGCACACAAGGGGCCGAGCAGTGATGCACTTGACAGAATGCTCATATTAGCCCAGAGAGTGGGCTAATTCACTCCACCTCCCCCCGGCCCCCCAGTAAAAAGGACTGTTTCTATTTAAACTTCTCCTGATCAAATCTCCATTCCTCTTTCCACAAATTTGGTCTCTGTAACCAGGGGAACCAGTATCTGAACAAGCATGTAATTACAGTGATTAGTCATGAAACCACCCAGACCTTTGGAAATGCCCGTGACCCTACTTGTCTGTTTGATGCCTCAGCACATCCTAAGCAGAAACATGTAGAAATTGTGTACTTTGACTTCACATGTCCAGATCAAAGTGAGCTCATTTCTCAGGACACTCAATTTTCATTTTCAAAAAAACAAACACAAAAACCAAAAAAGAAAACCCCCAAAACCAACATGAATTATGGGTTTACCACTGAGATAAGATTAATTATAGGTCATATACTCAAGTGGCAATTGGCACTCTCTATTCAGAGGGAGTCTAGAGTTCCCAGGACACCAAGGATGATAGGAGTTACAGAGTCCTGGTGCCTGTAAAGCAGTAAACACTGAACCTGGCCCTCTGCCACGGATTGGCACTAATTCAGCAGACACGTACTGTCTGCCTACTATGTGCTAGGCTCTTGCAGACAAGGCAGGCTCAGTCCTGCCTTCATGAAGTTTATGGTACAAGGCCAAAATATGACTGGTAGGAAAACACCAACATGCAGAACAAGGGAGAGTCTGGTGCTGCTTCCTAGCGCTGCCACACAACCTGTTGTAAACCAAGATTTCCGCTGACTTGACGTGGCATGTTCAGATACCTTGCATTTTTAGCTTCCAAGTTGCCCTTGGGTTTTAAAGGTCTTCCTTTTGTTGCTATTGTACGGCTTCTGTCACAGGACCCTGGATTTTCACTGCTTCTGGCTCATGTCTTCACAGTGCAAAATGGTGGCTTGTATTTGTACCTGTTGAAGGGACCGTTGAGTTCTCTGAGGGTCATAAGCCATGGGACTCCTACTCGCCTTTCAAACAAAATAGAGACTTCATGATCTGAACAGAGAGAGTAGAGAAAATCTTGATTTTTGGACGTAAGGGATAGAAATGAACTCCACTATCACAGCCATCTCCTTATCCAAAGAGTGCCTTGTATGAGACAATTTAATTTTTTGGAGAGGAATTAAATAGGCTATAATCTTCAGGGCCATTTGGGCCAGTTACCATGAGAAAGGAAAAGGGTTTCCATCCAGAACTTTCCCTGGGGGAGGATAGCTTCGAGCTTCTCACCACACAGGGTGTAAAATTTAGAGGATTAGCCATTTGTGCTGGGGTTGAGATCACTCCAGAGGCTGGGCAAAAGTACAGAGGATGATTTATTTTGACTTTAATAAAAAGAAGTGGATCTGGCATAGATAGGCATAAATAGCCCTGCTGTAGTGAACACGAACAGGAAAGCCTAATTACCTTCATTTTTAACAGTCCTGTGTGTCCACAATCCATGGCTCTCCTGTTGCACAGATCTGCACTGGAATCCCAGACCCATCACTTACTGGCTGTGTGACTTTGGGCAGGTTGCTTAACCTCTCTGAGCTTCACTTTCCCCATGTGTAAAAGCAGACCCTTAAAATTCCTGCTTCCTAAAGGTTGTTGTGGAAATGAAATAAACGTATGACAAACACTTAACTCAGTGTCTAGCACATGGAAAGCATCAATAAATGACAGTGAATTGATGGCCACTAAGCCACCACATATATGCAACCTATTCTGCTTTTCTACTCCTCACCCCAGTCCGAGAAACTGGGGCCCACAAGGCTAAGTGATTCGTAGCCCACAGCACAAGTGAGCCACTTGAGCCAGAAGCTACAGCCACCATCCCCTTCCATAGGCCCTCACTGGTTCTTGCTTGTTCCTCTCAATCAGTGGCTTGGAGTCACTGGGAAACTTGTAAACAGCAGATTCCTGGGCTGCTCTCTCGGAGATTCTAATAAAGAGATCCAATGCAGTGGGTGCTGCATTGTTAAAAAGTACCCCAGGTTACTAGGGGCAGGTGGGCCACTGAGCATGCCCAGTGCATCGCCACCCTGCCCCTTCGCTCCCTCTAATCATCCTGTATCCTCCAGGCGTGGCTTAAGTTTCTATCCACCCCCGCCATGTAGCTTTCTCTCACCACCCCAGCCCAAGATGATCTCTCTCTACTCATTTGTCATTCCTCACTGATTTTCAAGTATCATTAGTTATCCTTTTATGTCTAGTTGCTTTGCATCCCCCTGGAAGCAGGGGCCATGGCTCATACACTCTGTACTCAAATACTTGCTGACCCGTGTGTGCACTGCACAGCTCCCAGCACAGAGGGTCTATTTCAGGTTTCCCAGGCATGGGACCCAGGGGACCACAGCTGCCATGCTGGCAGGTGTAAGCCTCAGGTGAGGCTCTACTCTTTCTTCCCAATCTCAGGGGGCTGCCCCTCCTCCCTCCTCACCCATTAGGAAGATCTGCATCTCGGGGGCTGAGGGAGGACTGTCAGAACAATAATTTTAATGAACTCTGGATTGGAAAAGACTGACATGTCTAGGATTAAAGAAGAGCCCAGGTTGTGCTTTTAGACTTTGAAACAAGTACCAGCAGGCATGCCCGTCAAAGGTCTGTGTTCCAAACATTCATTTGTGAGTTGTCTGTTTGGAACTTGCAATATATTTTCTACCTACAGAAAGAAATGTTGTAAATGGTGGTTAATTTCCTAATCTAGTTTACAAAATCCTAGTTTAACCATAAAATGCAAAAACACCTAAGATGCAAGCTGTAGAACACAGCATTGTTAAGTACTACAAAAGGGGGTGGGAGGTGACAAACTGATTAGAAGTTGTTTATTTTAACATTCTTCCTGGTTCCTGAGGAAAACTAAATTTAAGGAGAGAAGGATAAGGAGGTAGAGAAGCTTGTGTATAGAATCTGTGGAGGTGCCTTTAGAAGTTGAGGACACAGATCCCTTATTACATTTAACTACACAATTTACAACTTTTTGCAGAAAACAAAACTGCCTTCACTCTGTTTCAACATGGACAAGGCCAGGAAAGAGGCTTGGGAAACTCGAACAGGTGATGTGTTAGATTAGGCAGAATGAGGAGTACCGGGCTTCCTTTGTGGCACAGTCGTTAAGAATCTGCCTGCCAATGCAGGGGACAAGGGTTTGAAACCTGGTCTGGGAAGATCCCACATGCCACGGAGCAGCTACGTCCGTGCGCCACAACTACTGAGCCTGAGCTCTAGAGCCCGCGAGCCACAACTACTGAAGCCTGCACACCTAGAACCTGTAACAGGAGAAGCTCTGCAACAGGAGAAGCCACCGCAATGAGAAGCCCACACACCACAACGAAGAGTAGCCCCTGCTCGCCACAACTAGAGAAAGCCCGCACAGCAACGAAGACCCAACGCAGCCAAAAAATAAATTTAAAAAATAATCATTAAAAAAAAGTTAGTTTCCTTTAAAAAAAAAAAGAAGAAAAAAAAGAACAAGGAGTATCACTTACACCTTCTAAATACTCTTTTATTGTTATAATGCAATTTATGCAATAAACAGAAATCAATACTTAAAAAAACATGGGAGCACTTCCAAACACAGATTTTTCTTTTCCTTAACACAGGTATATTACTAAGACTACTTTTGTGTGAAAGACATGATTAGACCCACAAAGAAAGCCGAGACAGGAGAGAGAGAAAACCAGCCCCAGGGAGAGGGTGTTATGAAATGAGGGCAGATTTACCTGTGGCAGCTGGTAGAAGAGAGAAGGGGAGGAGAAAGGGATTCGAAGTGGAATTAGATACAATGTGAGTGAAGAGGAAAGGAAGGGGGAACCGGGCCCATTTCTCTGGGTGGGGCAGGGAGGGGGAGAACTAAATGAGGAGAGAGATGGGGTCCAGCAGCAGAGCAGGGCGGGGGATGGGGGCTGCCTCTGCAGCCACAAGCTGTTTGTGACTTGGGTAACGTTGCTCAAAGGTGCCTATGCTCTTAGGTCAAGTTCTGAAATGTGCTTTACAATGTGTCATACACACATGGTTCGGGAACATTCATGAAAAATCAGTTAGTTCATCATTACACAGAATTGATCTAGTTCTCAGATGCACTGACATGAGGGCAAGAGGTAATTTCCCATCCCTAGGATCTGATGGTCTCAAAAAGTAACCCTCTGAGGGCTTCCCTGGTGGCGCAGTGGTTGAGAGTCTGCCTGCCAATGCAGGCGACATGGGTTCGAGCCCTGGTCTGGGAAGATCCCACATGCCACGGAGCAACAAGGCCCGTGGGCCACAGCTGCTGAGCCTGCGCGTCTGGAGCCTGTGCTCCGCAACAAGAGAGGCCGCGATAGTGAGAGGCCCGTGCACCGCGATAAAGAGTGGCCCCTGCTCTCTGCAACTAGAGAAAGTCCTTGCACAGAAACGAAGACCCAACACAGCCAAAAATAAATAAATTCATTTAAAAAAAAAAAAAGTAACCCTCTGAGCTAAAACGGACATCACTGAGATAGTGAGGGAAATCTGAATATGGGCTGTATATTTTATAAAATATTTTATCAGGGCTTCCCTGGTGGCGCAGTGGTTGAGAGTCCGCCTGCCGATGCAGGGGACACGGGTTCGTGCCCCGGTCCGGGAAGATCCCACATGCCGCGGAGCGGCTGGGCCCGTGAGCCATGGCCGCTGAGCCTGTGCGCCCGGAGCCTGTGCTCTGCAACGGGAAAGGCCACAACAGTGAGAGGCCCGCGTACCGCAAAAAAAAAAAAAAAAAAAAATTTATCAATGTTAAGTTTTCCAAATGTGATAATTATGGGGCTCTGGTTATGTAGGAGGATGTCCTTGTTCTTAGGAGACATGAGCTAAAGTATCCAGGGGTGAAGTATTTGGATATCTGCAAATTCTCACAGGTTCAACAACAAAATTATATACATGTACATATATATAGTATAATTATTACATTAGTTATATCATATTATACATAATGTATCAAGTTATATATATGTTAACATGTGTAAAAATTAGATATGTGTCTAATTAGAGAGAAAGCTCAGGCCCAAATGTGGCAAAATGTTAACAACTGGTGAAGGTTCACTGGGCCACTTCGCCAACTTTTCAGTTGAAATATTTCAAAATTAAAAACTGGGAGGAGATGGGATCGGGCGCATTCCGGGTGGTATGGTTGAGGGGTGGGATAGGGAGGGTGGGAGGGAGACACAAGAGGGAGGAGATATGGGGTTATATGTATATATATAGCGATTCACATTGTTACACAGCAGAAACTAATACAACATTGTGAAGCAATTATACTCCAATAAAGATGTTAAAAAACACAAAAAAACTTAAGATTACCAGGGGGTAAAGGAGGGAGGGATAAATTGGGAGATTGGGATTGACATATACACACTACTATATATAAAAGACATAACTAATAAGGACCTACGGTAGAGCACAGGGAACTCTACTCAATACTCTGTAATGGCCTACATGGGAAAAGAATCTAAAAAAACAAGACTGGATATATGTGTATGTATAACTGATTCACTTTGCTGTACACCTGAAACTAACACAACATTGTAAGTCAACTATACTCCAATAAAAATTTTCTTTAAATCATAAAACAAAAAAATTGGGGGGAGAAAAATAATTCTAGCCCTCAGACGAGCTGGGAAACTTCCAGTCAGTCAAACCTCCCTGCTGCCTGGAATAGCATATCTCCTCTCTCTCCGTCTCTTCCCTCCCCTTTCCTTCCTGCCCCAGCTCCTCTCCTCTGAAACAAGGGAGAGAGCCAGCTAATTTAGCGTTTAAAACAACACACCCAGTGGAGAGAAAAAAAACAGATGCGCAGGAGACTCAAGTTCGAGGCCTGGCCTGGAACTCGGGGCTGTGGGCGAACTTCAACGAGCCACGGAGGACTCTGACCGGCTCTCCGGAGAGGCCCCTTCCAGCTCTGCCCTTCCCTAATTCTAGGGAATCCCTTAGTTAGAGGGAAAAAAAAATCAGTTTATCTTCTTTTCGTGCAGCAGCTCCATAGCAAAGGAAATACCATCTTCTTTTTCCTTGAATATGCCCCAAAAGACCACACGACAACACGAGAAGGGAAAGGCCCACTGACTGGCTGCCTCTCACTGAGCCCACCTACCAGGCTCCAGCTCTGGATTTGCCCAGGGCACACAGGTGGCTCTCCTGCATCTGCCACCGGCCTCGTCACAGATCCTACCTGTTCCCTTTCTACCTCAAATAATGACACGAAGAACTGGACCTCAGGATTCCAGGAGACCTTCCAGTGCCAGACCCCAGGCACTGGCAAGTGGCATGGGGACCCTGGCAGTCGAGCTGGCCCTGGGACACCACCTCCGTGTCTCCACGTCGCTGGGGTTCATCCCTCACTTTGCAGTCCAGGAGTTTTGGGGGTTAATGGAGAGCTATCCTGTCCTGGCTTTTAGAAAGCCTAGGGCTTACAGTACCCCCTGTCAAGTGCCCTTGGTCCCGGGCTGGGGTGGCAGCAAGGGAGCTGCTGCCAGGTTCCAGGGGAGCCAAAGGAAAGAGGAAAATAAGGCAGCCGGACTGCCTTTGCTTGCACAGGCCTTATCTCCACTCGTTTCGTCACCCCATTAGACACCCGGCTGGCAAAACACTTGGTTTACAAAAATGTTGACGTTCAGTAAGTGAGCCTTCATCTTCCCAGGTGCTGACAGCTGACAAAGGTCAGGCAGGAGGAAGTGCCCCGTGCACAGAGCCTTTACTCAGAGATCATTCCTGCATGTGGACCCACGTCAGTTCGCTGAGCTCTGCCTAGAAATGGGGGGCTGTGCTGGCCGATGTTGGGTCTCATGCCCACCCTAGAAAAGCAGGTCACCCTCTGACCAGGGGAAGTCATTTATGCCAGGGTTCTTTAAAATGCTAAGTTTCATCTATTTTCCACCTGGGTCTATTTTCCATCTTTCCCTCCTAGAAAGATGGCAGTTCCCTTTCCTTAGGGTGCTATTTGGCCCGGTTAAACCCAGAAATGGGATTCCCCACAGGAGCAGGTAAGTCAGTATCACTTGCCGGAGAACAGAGAAATGGGACGCTTTATCAGACCTTTGACTCCACTCCCAAGCCTGTCCTGTGGAACACCACCAACCTCAGTGGAGTGCAGCCGACTGGCAACAGCTCAGTGACTGCAAAGCAAACCAGCCCAGCCCAAATCTCTACCATCTGGGGGCCGTTTCTCCTGCCCCACACCCTGGGCAGTTTGCAAAGGGGATTCGAGGAGTCTAGGAACTCAGGCCCCTGTCAGCTGGACAGGGTTGAGGTGCAGGACTTAACTTGTGCATGTCAGTGCGCAAAGCCCCTGCCATAGAGGGAAAGCCGGGGGTCCTCAGAGGACCCTAATCTGATGGAAACATCTGGGTAGAGAGTCCTGGCCCCCAGGCATTTTGCACCATCACTTCAACTCGTGTTTGCTTGAAGCAGAGAGGCTAGGCTCACAGTCACAGAGTGAGTGGAGGGGACGCAGACATCCTGTTAGGCAGGGCCCCCCACCCCTCGCTTAGAGCTGAGGATCTCAAGACCCAGAGGAGCTGATCTGTGACGGGGAATAATTAAGGTCTGAGGTACCTTCTTAAACTGACAGAAACATGACTGCATAATTTTCCCTTTGGCCATCCAAGCATCTTTAAAAAGTCAAGTCATGACCATATCCTGTTGATTCATTAAAGCCAAATTAAAATTAAACTTCTTCAGGCAACCCTGCCTTTGTTCCCCCGAATTATACCATTTGAGGAGTAGGAAGGAGAAGAACTGCCGTTTACTGGCTTAATGTCTGGAATTACCTGCATTTCTCTTTGGAGGGGGACACATCCAGGATGTTTTTGCAAGCCTGCCATAAGAGACAACACCCTCCAGCCAGCACCCCATTCCACGGTCACCTCACCTATTTGTGACTCTTTGACATGCCTCTCCGAATTTCATCAAAATGCTCAGACAACTCTAAGAATTCCCCAAAGAGGAATTTCTGAGGTTTTGCTGATTCCATTAAAACTGCAATGTTATTCCGTCCCCACCGCCCACCCCTAGTATAAATATTTTTAAGCAAGGAGACAAAAGAGATGGGTTTGAATATCTCTGCTGGTGTCACAACTCTGAAATGTCCTAGATGGATCACCCGAGCGTTGAGGGGACTTTTGATTAATTGTGAAGCAGTTGCAAGTAACCTGCTCTTACTCAGGTTCAGTGAAAAAAAAGGAAAACCCGTGCCCAAAACAGCTTGCACAAACCCCATAAGAACCTGCATCTCATCCACGCTGGAAGCGGCCACCCCAACCCGAGTCTGTGGTAGGAAAATCTGAACCTTTGAGCACCAGTGGCTTCACACAAAAGCGAGCAATGGGACAGAGTCAAAGCTGTGTGTTTCCCTCCACTCCCCAAACCCAAACGACCATGTGCCATGGCGCCCTCCACTTCATTAAACACAAATCCCAACGTTGTTTACTAGACATTTTTCCTATGTAACTGAAGGCAAAACACATTAAATATTTGATCTCTTCTTACTCTGATGAGAGCTAGCAGGCTCATAAATAATCCATTGACCTGGTTCATTTTTCTGGACAAAATTGATCATAAAAATACATACACACAAGCCTTCGTAATGTCTGACTCTTAGAAATTCCACACCTCTGAAATTCTTTAGAACCCCAACTGAAAAAGAAATTCATTATGCAGAAGACCCAGGGCAAAAAGAAATGTTTCTTAGTGTTCTTTAGCTCCAGAGATCCTTTTCAAAAGCAAATTTGAATATACACATTTTTCAAGCAACTGATGGTTACACACTTCAACCATGTAAAACAGCTCGCTGGAGTTTTGGGTTTCACATAAATTCTGAATGACTGAGCATGCATCGGCTCTGCCAGGGAAAACTACCCAAGGGCACGGAGACTCGTCCCACTTATGTGTCATTCAGAGATTTCTCTAGATATTTGGGCATTTGCATCCACCAGGACTCTCCCCCAAGAGATGCCTGCACACAGCCCCCTGCACGCGATGGCCGTCAGTGAAGAGCAAACAGAAGCCATGGGTTGAAAGTAAAGCAACTTTTCCTCCCGACCGCAGGACCGTCCTGAAGGGCTTTCCTGGGCTACTGGGCTGGGCCACCCGAAGCCGGGCAGCCGGGGACGAAGGAGCGCTCCGAGCCGGTCGCCTGCCCGCGTCCCCTTGTCCCCGCTGCCGATTCCGCGCGCGCCCACCCTGCCCAGAGCCCCCGCGCCGGTGCCCGGAGAGGCCGGGCGGGATGAAGTTCGGGAGAGAAGTGGGCATTAAAAGCCGGGAGGAAAGCGGACCCACCTCCCGGGAGTCCGCGGAGGCCGGTCCGGAGCTTCCGAGGCGGGCGACCCTCGCGCCCTCGAGGCACCGGGGCGTCGCTGCTTGTGCCGACGCCGACGCCCGCGCGGCCGTATTTGTACTCTCGGCCCCTCACATGGTCTGATCTCTAGATATCCGCCGCCAAAGAGCTCTTAAAGAATTTGTGCGTCACTTTTGAGCTGCAGAAACTTTACGTTTCCCCGCGGCTGCGGCTCTGCGTTCCTCCTGGGGAGGGGGAAGGATAGGGGATGGGGGGGTGGGCGCGCTCACCGGGGAGGGGCCGCTGGGGGTGGGAGTGGAGAGGGAGCCGGGGCCCGGGGAGGTGAAGGACCCCTTCCCCGCAACACACACACTGACACACACACACACGCACACTCGCACACACGCTCCCCGGAAGGGGCAGCGCCCTGGGAAGAGAGGGAGCCGGGGGCGGTGAGGGGCGGGCAGCAGGCCGAGGGGAGCTAAGAATCCTGACCCTCGTGTTCGTTAAGCTTGCGGGGGAGGAGCTGCTTCACAACCCACAGGTGTAGTTCCTCCCCCAGCAAATTGCTCCCAAATTTTTATTTAGTTTTCGGCTCAATGTCACTTTTCTCAGAAGGATCTCTCTTGACCACTGACACCCCCCCCATCACCCTCACCCCGCATCCTGCCCTATTTTCCTTCCTGGGACTTAGCCCCTGGCTCTCCGTCCGGCTCCACCGCTGGGAGGTGAGCGCAGCCAGAAGGGACCTTGTTTAATTCCTCGCCCTCCCCGGTGCCTCCAATAAAGCCTAGCCTAATGGCTCACAGTAAATACTTGCAGAAGGAATGAATGAATGAAGAATTCTTTCCCATTTTGTTAACCAGCTACAGTTAAAAGCAATATCAGAACAGTGGGTGGTGATCTGGAAAACGTAGTATATGCCGGTGGTGTTGGGCGAGTGGCTGAATTGTTAACAATATTTTAATTATCTGAAGAGGGTCAATGGAGCCTATTGTGTTGAACCATGTGAATACATTGCTTCGATAATTTTTTTAAAAATTAAGTTTAAAAGTGAACTTAATGTCATTATATTTTCAGTAAAATTATTTTTTACATTTGAAAAGACCAGCGGCAGTACTTGCTCTGTGATGTCCCTGAAGCTGAGATGGGAGGGTGAGGGCTGACCCACCTACTTTTCCCTAGAGGAGGCCAGGGTCCCAGCCAAGTAGAAGGCAGAACAGAAACAACAATTGCAAGTTTGCAGCCCCTGTACTTGGACGGAACGGAACCCAGAAAGCTGAGCTGGCAGCCAGCTGAGTTGAGCTGGAGTCTGCAGGGACTGAGTTGGAACAACTCCGTTCCCGGGCGTGGGCGGTGCCCCAACCTGGGAGAAATCAGTGTGAGGTGTTGGCGCCACCTAGACGTCAGGGTGGCGATTGCAAGGAAAGCGGGACGGGCTTCATAGAGCACCGGGCTGCTCTGGTGAGCTGGCTGGCGATTCCCCGGGCAATCTTGGGCATTTCACCCCGTGGCCAAATCCCGGGATGACAGGGTCCACATTAGGCAGCGCCTCCCTTCAGATGAACACAATGTGTGAGCACTGTGTGAACAGGGACTACGCAAGTGTAAGGTGTGGTTCTGAGGAGGGGACTGGGGGCAGTGGGTGACTCCAGCCCTTGGCTAAGGCTCTTGTCTCTCCACCCAGTCTGTCCTCCACGTTGGGTCAACGTGACTTCTTTTTCTAAGATTTTTTTTTTTGATGTGGACCATTTTTAAAGTCTTTATTGAACTTGTTACAATATTGCTTCTGTTTTATGTTTTGGTTTTTTGGCGACGCAGCATGTGGGATCTTAGCTCCCTGGCCAGGGATCGAACCCACACCCCCTGCAGTGGAAGGCGAAGTCTTAACCACTGGACCGCCAGGGAAGCCCCCTCAACATGACTTTTTAACACCATTCCAGAGTCTCATGAACTTGTTGAACCTCCTGGCCTCCTTTCGGGGACCTATTACCCATTCCTGCCCAGCCACCCCGGCCCCTCTCAGAACTGCTGTTTTTGCGGGGGAGGGGGCGGCGGCGGTGCTGGCCTAGAGAGTGGGACTCCCGAAGACCTGGGTTAAATTCCAGCTCTGCCCCTGTGCTGTCCGTGGGGGTTTGTTCCCACACAAGGTGAATCCCTTCATCTCAGCCACTGCGGCCTTCAGCTCCTTTGTGTGTAAAATAGGGATCACAAGGATGGTGGGCACCTCCTAGCCGCAGGGAGGGAAGGGGCTGGTGTGTGCAGTAACACCAGGGCCCTCTCCGCCCAGGGAGACCCCACCCTCCCTCCCTCCTCGGCCTTGGACCACCCCAGGCCAGTCTTCTCCCCACACGCTCCCTGGCTGAGGGGTGGTATCAGAAAGACATTGGGATTACCCAGACTGGACCTTTCCCTTATTCCTCACCGCCTCCATGGCACAGTCCACACAGAACTATTGCAGACGGTCCATTCTCTCTCTACACATGTGCTGTCGCTTCTTCTTGTCCCTGTGGGTGTCATCCCACAGAGACCAGTTGGCCTCAGCTGCCCCCCTTCCCCTCAACAAATCCATCCTCTCTCCTCCCTAAAGCGAAGTCTTCCCTGTCTTGCTTCCCATGCTCGTTGCCAGGTCTGCCCTGTCTTTCTCCAGCATCTGGACTCCCTCCCTGGTGGAGCTCCTTAGTTCCGGCACCTGGTCCCACTGCCGGAGGGCGGGGGGGCCTCCACTCGACCGCCCTTCCTCGCCTCCCGATCGGGGTGAGTGGACAGACATTATCCACTGCCCAAGAGAGGGCAGCCCTGTACCCTTCCCAGCTGTCCGCCTCCATCAAAGCTCCTTCCCGACTGAGCACCAGCTCCACGCCAGTCCCGAGGACACACCCTCTGCCCTTGGGGGTCAGGGAGAAGGGCTGTGCTGAGCTTGGAAGGCATTTGGGAGCCCTGAGCGGGAGAGGCATTGACGAAAGCAGTGTTCCCAGGGAGGACTGACATGGGCTAGAGGAAGCAGACGGGTTCCTTAGACCGTGAGTGCAGTTGTGAAGCAGGTGTGAGGCAGGCAGGCACCAGCACACACAGGGAAGAGACGGGAGTCAGACACCGAAGGAGAACCTGTGGGGCTCGGCGGCTGGTGTCTGGGAAAACAGTGCATCTGTCAATGATGCCGTGAACCTGGGCGATCATGGTTCAGCAGGACTTTCTCTTTGCTCCACTAGCTCTAGATCAGAAATAGCAGGGCCTCCAGCCTGCTATGAGGCTGCAGAATAAGCAGTCTCGCTTTGAGAGGTAAAGAGCACGTCTAAGTATTTCCAACCTCTCCCCAGCTCTTTCTCCCTCACCACACGCAGACACCGCCACCAAGGAGACCCACTTCCTGCGCGTCTCAAGGCCCAGCAACTGTTCCCCTGTGGAGCCAGGCTGGGACACACGGTGTAAATCACAATAATGGAAGACAAGGCCCACCCACCCCTTCTTGTGGGCTCTTTCTCAGTACTCCAGTCTTTAGAGTGTCTCACAGGACCCCCTTGTTTCTCCTGGGGCGTGGCATAGTTTTGGTGATGGGGTCCACGGTCAACCATGCGAGGGGTACAGCACCTCCAGGGCAGGATTCGCTGCCACTGTGAACCCTGGGCTCATGCCCACAGAGATCTACGTAGGAGCCCCCCATGGGAGGCTGTGTCTGATCCATGAAGCAAGGCCAAGGGGAGGAGACGAAAAGCCCTTTCAGGAGTGCCAGGAACTTGACATGCAGGGGGTGTGGGAGAGGAATGCCCCGAGGAAGGCAGAGAACATCTGGAAGTAGATGACTTGTGTCTTTGGTCACCTCTTCCTGGCCCCCTCTCTCCCATTTCTTATGAGCCTACTGCCTTTGCTAAACAAACCCTGTTCCCCCAGATTTTACAGGTATTGTGACTTCCCCGTGCTCTTTCTATGATATTTTTGAACCAAGGTTTTTGGTTTTTACTTCCTTGCTACAGGATTCCCTCCCCTGACTCTGAACACCTTAGCCAGGGCCACATTCTGGAAGGCAGCTGTTTTTACTTTCCACCTTGGCTGAGAAGTCGCAGCCGGGAGCAGCACAGAGTACCAGGGCAGGACGCCAGCCCTGTGCACGCACAGACCTGTGAGAGCCCTCAGATGTCTCCTAAATGCCCACCTCCTCCGCTAGGCTCTGAGTTCCCAAGGGAAGGGGCTCTGCCTCTCTCCACGTCTCAACACCCAGCACTGTGTCTGCATACAGCAGGCCCCATAAATGAGAACTGGCAATGAATGACTAGGAAAATGCCTTTCACTCTTAGCAGACTTAAAGTGTCCTAAGAACCAGTGCCCTTGGCACTGGTGAGTAAACCGTGGCATATCTGACAACGGAGAAACAGCCAGCAGTGAAAGGAGTGAGGCAGTTTTCTCTCCGTATTGAAATCGCTTTTAAGTATGTAGAAGAAACTGGGAATCGTAAGTGCCTTGGAGGGAAGGGACATTAAAAGTAGAAGGGAACCCTGCTTTTTCACTGTATTCCCTTCTGTATTACTTAAATATTTGCCATGTGTAGGTAATATTTTTATAAAACCTTTTCAGAAAGGCAACATTTTAAAACATTTATAAAAGTTTTTGTTTTAAAAAAAAGGAAGGAAGAAAGAAAAAAAAGAGAGGGGAAAGAAAGAACACAGGAAGATGTTCTAAGGGCCCCGAGCTTGTGGCAAAGCAGGGGAAAAGCCTGGAAGATTCTCAGCTCCACTTCACGCAGCGCAGACATGTTTCCTTCCCAAACGGGGCCAAATTACTCAGGACCACTGTCATTTTCTTTTGTCCCCTCAGGAAGGAGGCAAATATTTTCTCTAATTTTCTAACCAGGATGCTGTGAGCCAAGAGGTGACATCCAGGGCTTTGCTCAGGATCCGATCAAGAGGGACAGGACTGTTTTTAGAACCAAGTCCTCTGCTTCCAGCCCCCGAAGTCATGCCTCTCCCCTCCGTCCCACTCCCAGCTTTCTTGGCCTGCTCAAGATTACACTCACCCTCTCTTTAGCTCTTCTTCTCCTCCAGGAACTTCAAGATAACTTGGGCCTCTGCATATAGGGAGATTTTCCCTTAGTCTCTTCTTGGAAAACTGATCACCCTCATCCTTGATGTCTGTGGTCACTGTGGTCAGAAGTTAGTTTAAAACCGGTCAGCTTTTCTTTTCCTTCTCCAACTTCAAGCTCTTTCCTAACAATTATGATATTTACTGGAAAACTTCAGACAAGTCATCTGCTTTTGCAACCGGCTCGTGTATATACATCTTATTTTCCCAACTACACGGCACGTTTCTGGAGAGCAGGGAATTGCTTTAAGCCCCAGAGGGCCTCACACAATGGACACACTGGAGAAGCTCTGTGAGAACTGGTTATTCCCAACGGCTCCCACTTACTGAGCCTCTATCTCCCAGGCACATTATCTGCAGCCTCTTTTGTTCTGTTCCTACCACATATGGGTAATATGCAGTCTTTTCAACCCTTTGGCTATATTTTGCTGTAAGTGTTATTTAAGATATAGTTCTTTTCGAGCTGTGGCTTTTCCTATTTAATACATTTCAAAATGCTTTTCAATAAAGACGGTGTGGAGACCAAGGCTCAGAGAGGTTTGGTGACTTGTCCCTGCTTACATGGCTCCAGGCAGATCAGCCGAGCCGTCTGCCTGAGTCCAAAGTCGCTGGGATACTCACTCTGCTGGGCTGATTTGAAGAAAGAAAGGTGCAAGCAGTGAAAAAAGTGGAGTAAACTTTTGAGGGTTTCCCCCTCTCTTCTACTCCCCTTATGCCCGTCACCAGGAAAGCTAGACCTTTCTGTTAAGCACTGAAATATGAAGACCCCCGGGGGCTTTGTTCTCATTCTAATTGTCCCTACTCAGCAAGTTATTGGGAAGCCCACTTCGGATCTATGTATAAACTTTTTTTTTCCTTTGGCTGCGTTGGGTCTTCATTGCTGCGTGAGGGCTTTTCTCTAGTTGTGGCGAGCGGGGGCTACTCTTCGTTGCGGTGTGCAGGCTTCTCATTGCAGTGGCTTCTCTTGTCGCGGAGCACGAGCTCTAGGCACGCGGGCTTCAGTAGTTGTGGCACACGGTCTCAGTAGTTGTGGCTCGCGGGCTCTAGAGCACAGGCTCAGTAGTTGTGGCGCACGGGCTTAATTGCTCCGTGGCATGTGGGATCTTCGCGGACCAGGGCTCAAACCTGTGTCCCCTGCATTGGCAGGCGGATTTTTAACCACTGCACCACCAGGGAAGTCCCTATGTAGAAACTTTTAATTGAGTATAGCTGTCAGAATTTAGGGCATTTTCAATCAGGCAGCCAACCGTATTTACGGTGAACCAGGCTTGTGAATGCAGTGGCAAGCAAGACAAAGCCCCCGCCCTTGGGGAGCTGACAGGGAGTATTGACTTTGGGGAAAACAGAAGTAAACATACAAATAAACAAGAATTTCAACAAGGCGGAGGGCGGTTGGTTGGAACAGAAGAGAAGGGAGGCAGCTGAGTCCCGAGAGGCGGGTCAGGGCCACAAGGGAGGAGGCTGTGCGCTCCTGTCACTGAATGTGTCCCAGGAGAACTTAAAGGGTTCCTTATCCATCTTGGGGCAGTGTGGACGAGATAACCTATAAAGGCCCTCGCAGGTGAGAGCACACTCTGGTACTTTCCACCATGTACCCATCCTGCCTCAGATGCTCCATTCTTCTGCAAAGCAGATAATTTTAAAAAATAAAACAAAAAACTGTCTTAGGATAGCCTGAGAGATGATTCCAGAGCCCATTCCATCCACTTCAAGAGGAGCTACTAGAGTTTTTCTACAGGAGTAAGCAAGAGAGAGAGAGCAGGGAGCATTCAAACCGTACCAAGAAAGACGAGTGCAGAAGGGCTTCCCATCTTCACACAATCCTGTTCCCAAGTAACTGCAGCTTCTATGAATCAGACATTCCCTCCCTCTCTTCCTTTCCCTTTGTGGTAATGTGTAAAGGGCTTGGATTTTGAAAAGGAAAACAAAGCAAAACAAAACAACTCTGGACAACTGATTCCTAGTTCTCAATCAAATTGTGTCACAGGCCCCGAGGAAGAATAGTCATCTTCCTAAGAAGCAAGACTGGTTCTGAACAAGTTGTCCTAACTATGGGAATGCTAATCTGATATCACTTAAAAGGAAAAATCCAACTTAACCAATGACTATGGCATAGTCAGCAACAAGGCTCACCCATGCCACACGGCCGGAGAAATGGGAATTAAAGCGCAAGTGCCCTGGCACTGCCAACAGCAAATAAGAATTCAGCTACTCTTTGACGACAAGCCAGAGCACATAGATGGATCCACAACCACATCCTGGAGGAATGTCTCATCATCAGGTCCCGGCTTCTTGGATGTGTAGGGTCAGCATGACTCTACATGTCTCAAGAGGAATCCTGGGGCTGGCAAGGAACTTCCAGAGGTGAGAGTGTCATTCAAAGAGTTACAGGGGAAGACAATTCCTACCTTCTCCTTTCCGAGCTTACCCAAAGGTTAGCAAGTTCTTCCAATTCAGATGTCTGGCTAAAACTCTGGCCCATTTCCTTTAATCTTCAGCAGAGAAGACATACCCGCCATTCTTTGTTTCTCTACACAGGATCCTAGTTTTATTTGGAAAATAGATTTTATTAAATATTTGGTTATGAAGATTATCTTTTTTATATATTGTTGGATTTGGTTAGTAATATTTGATTAGGAATTTTGCATCTGTTTATGGGGGAGATTTGCATGTATTTTTTTCTTTTACTATCTTTGTCAGGCTATGGCAGCCTCATAAAATAATTCTTTATGCCATAAAATAGTTCTTTACATCTTTCCTCTTAATCTAATCAAGATTCCCCAGAGAACATTTCCAATCTCCTGCGCACTAGAGTTCTGGGAGCCTAGTATGACTGAGGGCACAGAACCCCTTAAGGTACTTTCATCCTCAACTCAGTTTCTGACCTCTAGGCCATAAACTATTTTTCTCTATGGAGAATAAATCTTCAATTGGCTGCTGCTGAGATGGGGAGGGGCAGTCACCTAGCTACCCAAAGCAGGGAGGGAATCTAACAGACATTCAGTAACCCTCTTTTTACTCCCAATTCCCAGAGTAATGCTCTCTGGTGCTACCATCTCTGAGATTTGGGGGGATTATGCAATTATAAATTGGTTTGCTTATCACTAGCTATCTCCACCACTGGCTCAGGATTCAACTTTTTCAGTTCTGCTAAACCTTTCAATGTCTCAATCTGCTTTTCAGTTTATTTCTTCTTTCCCTTCTTCCCGGGGTTTGGGGATTTATGTCTTCCAAAAAAATCCCTTTACTGTCACTTTTGACAACATTAAGGGTATCTTTTATTTTTCAAATATCTGCAGTATAATAGTATCCTCCTTTCAATTTCTTTAATGTCTGTGTATGTACTTTTCTGGGATCAGTCTTGCCAAATATGTTAATTTCCTTCCTTTTTTTTTTTTAGAAAACTACTTCTAATATAAAATGGGAAAAAGACAGTCTCTTCAGCAAGTGGTGCTGGGAAAGTTGGATAGCTGCATGTAAATCAATGAAGTTAGAACATACCCTCACATGATGCACAAAAATGAACTCAAAATGGCTTAAGGACTTAACCATAAGACATGACACCATAAAACTCCTAGAAGAGAGCATAGGCAAAACATTCTGTGACATAAATCGTACCAATGTTTTAAGTCAGTCTCCCAAGGCAACAGAAATAAAAACAAAAATAAACAAATGGGACCTAATCAAGCTTACAAGCTTTTGCACAGCAAAGAAACCATAAACAAAATGAAAAGACAGCCCACAGAATGGGAAAAAACATTTGCAAATGATGCAACCGACAAGGGCTTAATCTCTGAAATATATAAATAGCTCATACAACTCAACAACAACAACAAAACCACCCAGTTGAAAAATGGGCAGAAGACCTAAATAGACATTTCTCTGAAGAAGACATACAGATGGCCAAGAAGCATATGAAAAGGTGCTCAACATCACTAATTATTAGAGAAATGCAAATCAAAACTACAATGAGGTACCACTTCACACCGGTCAGAATGGCCATCATTAAAAAGTCTACAAATAACGAATACTGGAGAGGGTGTGGAGAAAAGGGAACCCTCCTACACTGTTGGTGGGAATGTAAGTTGGTGCAGCCACTATGGAAAACAGTATGGAGGTTCCTCAGAAAACTGCAACTAGAACTACCATATGATCCAGCAATCCCACTCCTGGGCATATACCCGGACAAAACTATATTCAAAAAGATACATGCACCCCTGTGTTCATAGCAGCACTATTCACAATAGCCAAGACATGGAAACAACCTAAATGTACAACAGATGAATGAATAAAAAAGATGTGGTAGATATATACAATGGAATAGTACTCAGCCATAAAAAATAATGAAATAATGCCATTTGTAGCAACATGGATGCACCTAGAGATTATCATACTAAGTGAAATAAGTCAGAAAGAGAAAGACAAATACCATATGATATCACTTATATGTGGAATCTAAAATATGGCACAAATGAACCTATCTACAAAACAAAAACAGATTCACATAGAGAACAGACTTGTGGTTGCCAAGTGGGAGGGGAGAGAGGGAAGGATGGACTGGGAGTTTGGGGTTAGTAGATGCAAACTATTACATGTAGAATGGACAAACAGCAAGGTCCTACTGTATAGCATAGGGAACTATATCCAATCTCCTGCGATAAACCATAATGGAAAAGAATATAAAAAAAGAATGTATATATACATATAACTGAGTCATTCTGCTGTACGGCAGAAATCAGCACAACATTGTAAATCAACTATACTTCAATAAAAAAATAAAATGGAAAAAAGAAAGCCAAAAAATAAAAAGAACCACTTATGGCAATGTTGATCCTATGTTTAATTTCTGCACATATCTTTCCTATTCCCTTCTACTTTCTTCAGGTTTTTTTGTACTTCTAATTTCTTGCAATAGATGCTAAACTCAATTTTTAGCCTTTCTTACATTCTAATAAACTTTTAACTGTATAAAATCTAAGTACTATTTTATCTGTATCTCATTTTGATATGTATTTTTATTATTGTTCAGGTTAAATTTCCTTTTAATTAGTTATTAGTTATCATTTTTCTTTAGTTTTTATAGCTTTATTAGTTATCTTTTAATTTTTGGTTTCTAACTTGATTGCCTTGTGGTTTGAGTGTGGTCTGCATGGTAACAATCCATTGAAATTTGTTGAGATTGACTCTATTGCCCAGCATCTGCTCAATTTTTGCAGAAGTTCCATATGTGCTCAAAACAGAATTAGTAAGGACTTCTCTCGTGGTCCAGTGGTTAAGACTCTGTGCTTCCACTGCAGGGGGGCATGGGTTCAATCCCTGGTCGGGGGTGAATGAGAGATCCCACATGCCATGTGGCATGGCCAAAAAAATTTTTAAAAAAAAGAATTAGCCCCAAAAAAAAAGAAGAAGGGCTTCCCTGGTGGCGCAGTGGTTGAGAGTCCGCCTGCCGATGCAGGGGACACGGGTTCGTGCCCCGGTCTGGGAAGATCCCACGTGCCGCGGAGCGGCTGGGCCCGTGAGCCATGGCCGCTGAGCCTGCGCGTCTGGAGCCTGTGCTCCGCAACGGGAGAGGCCACAACAGTGAGAGGCCCACATACCGCAAAAAAAAAAAGAATTAGCAGTTGTTAGATGTGGTAGGATACTAGATGTCTATTATATCAAACTTATTAAATGCTTAAATCTTCACCTGATTTTTTTGGTTGCTTGATCAATAATTGAGAAGTGTTAAAATCTTCCATTATGATACTGGGTTATTTGTTTTTCCATGTAGCCATCAGTTTTTGTTTTATATATTTTGAGGTTATTAGGTGAATACTAATTTAGAATCCTTCAATTTTTCTGGAGAATCAAGTGGGCATATAATTATGTACTGATTCTATCCTTAGTAATGCTTTTTGTTTTAAAGCCTATTTCCAGAGCCACTGTGCTGTACAATTCCAGGGAGGCTGTGAAAAACATATCCCAGAATTAGTCTGAGTGGCCATAATTTTACTGGTCATTAAGATAGCTATACCAAATTTATTTCGGTTAGTACCTGCCTGATATATCTCTTCTATCCTCTTTTATCCTAGGTACTGATGTCTCTTGTAATCAACTTATGGCTGAATTTCTTTTAAAAATCCCATTTGACAACTTGTCTTTTTTCTGAAACATTTAACCCATTTATAGACATTGTAATTATTGACACATTTAGATTTCTATCTTATTTGGACATGGTATTTGTCCTGTGTTTTCTTTTCTTCCCCCCATCTTGTTTTATTTTAAAGTTAATCAATATACTTATCGTCTTCCTCAGTGACGCGAGGACTTCAGAGTATGTTTATTTTATTCCAATCATCTCCCTCATTATCTATTTTCATGTATTTTGGTTTTATCTTTTTTTGAACCCTGTAAGACTACCCACAGTCACTTCTTGTTTAGATGGTGCACGTGTTTATCACTTTGGTTCTACATTCTTTTGTTGAATTTCAGACCTTCTATATTAGATCACTATTGTTCTGCTTGGGCAACAGTTTTTGACTGAAAATGTCTTATTTCACCCTTGTTTCCCCCCTCCCCACACTTGTTCTTGAAAGACAGCTTCACTCAGTATAAAATTCTAGGTTCATGGTTAATTTCTAATTGTACTTTGAAGGTACATTTCACTGCCTGCTGTCATATATAGTTGCTGATGAGAAGTTAGCTGTCAATCTGTCTTGTCTTTGCAGGCAATCTGTATTTTCTTCCTGGATGCTTTTAAGACCTGTTCTGGGGTTTCATCATGATATGTCTAGAAATGGATTTATCCTGCTTGGAACAGGATTATTAGAATATTGTAAACACTGATTAATGCTCGAGCCTTTAACTAATGTTATCTTGGAAAGTGCTATGACAAACAATATTCCATGCTAGAACTGAGAAAGTTCTTGGAGAGCCCGAAAGGTAGGGACTCAGGCACTGATGGAAATGTTGATTAGGGTGCTGTATTTATTTGCTTTCAATGAAAGAAAGGCCCAGTCTTAGTAAAATACATACTCTTAAAAAAAAAAATACATACTCTTCAGCCCATTCTAAGGCTGGACCTAACAGAGCCTTACTTCCCACCCTTGTAGAGACCCTGGATCTTGGTGAAAGAACGGTTAAGTGGCAGGGGCACAAGCCCTCCTAACTATGGTGCCTGGAAGCCCTCTGCAGAAGCCAGTGAAGATCAGCACAGGCTGGGAAGGATCACACATCCCACAGAGAAGCTAAAGCAGGGCAGCCCTGAACCATCTTGCTGTTTTTTCACTGTCAAGAACACAAGTCACCTGGTTGCTTTCCTTTGTAGCTAAACAAACACACACTTCTTAGAGCAAATAAGCCAACATACTCTCATTTAGCAAAGTGTTTTATTCAAAAGCTTCTCAGCACCATCTAGTTGTCAGAAAGAATGGATATCCCCTTTTCATGCCCACCCAACTCCCAAACCCAGAGGCAGAAGTTAAACCACTTGGCGAGAGCTCCCTCTAATGGTTATAATTCAGATCATGATAAGCTTGTGGTTGTTCTCTCACCTACTTTCTCCAACCGTCTACTTAACCACGACTCAAGTAGAGCTGTGCTCCCCCACAGTTCAGAACAACAGGAAGGAATCATGTCCGTTTTGATCAACCTCCCAATCCTGGGCTATTAGAGGCACATGAAATTACCTTGAAAATCCGAATTCAGTGACTGCCACCTAGGAGGGTCAGTGTTACTGTCAGGCAGCATGCAGTTTTGAGAGCTCAAATATTAGGGCACCCTCCCCCCACTCTACTCTAGGAACAAGGAGCAGTAAGTCCGTTTTCTCTCCACACACCTCAATTGCTCATCCTCTCCTGCCTTGTAAAACAGACACTGAACCGAACTGGTGTGACAGAGTTAAGACAAACAATTACATCTGATTAAAATGCTAAGAGATCCTGAGCTGTTGGAGATGAGGAGAGTAGATATAGTACGACCTGATCTTTCCCTTTTTTTCTTTAGAGAATATTTTGTTTCACTATAAAGCACACTTTCCCAAAGAGGTTCCTGGAGGAGAAATCCAAGAGTCTGACTGTGTCCCGTGGGAACACACAGTCACCTGTGTAACTCTGGCTTCAGTCCCTGGATCTGTCCTTTGCAGCTACTTCAGGTCCCACGGGAGGAGGAAAAGCTGGAGGCAGTATCACTCGGCCAAAGCCCCCATGGGGTCCCAGGCTGGCAGGACAATGGGTTCCTGCTCTAGTACAGCTAGCACCTCTTCAGGGACATGCTTCCTGTCCACCACCACTTCGTAGACATATTCAGAGAACCACTCATCTGTCATGCACAGGTAACCTGGAGAAAAGAACAGAAGCCTCATGAGTGCAGAGGGCGGGGGGCAAAAAGCAGAAGCCTTACTGGCGCTACAAGAAAGTCTTTTACAAAACTAACATTTGTACATGTTTTTCAGCTTTCCCATCTATAATCTCACTTAATCTGATTAAGTCTTATTAGCAACGCTGTGAAGCAGACAGGACAGGATGGCTATATTTTTACCAATTAGAAAACTGGGGCTCAGAGTAACTAAGTGATGTACCCAGGTCACATGGGTTCAGAAGTTCAGGGCTGGGCCTTGGACCTAAAGCTGCTACCAGATCTTGCTATTCCACTGCCCAGGCTGCCTTGCTGAAGGTGGGTCAATGACCCTAAAGGTAGGTGGAAATGTTTCTTGTTCATACAGCCACACATACATAGGGGGTTAATCTCTAGGGTGAGAAGGGCAAGCATACCAGTTCGATTCTTACCCTACCCACCTTCTCAGCATCCGTGGCTGCTGTCTCTCCTTCCTCTCTACCATAAATTCCTACAACAACCAGCTAAGCCATTAGGGGGATCCTGATGGGGCCTGATCATCATTCCCAGGTAGCCACTTATTTGCAGATGGTACTGGGGGAGTCGCTGCTTTCTTAGGAGGAAATCTGTGGTGAGGATCAGGCAGAACGGACGACGCGACAGTTGCTCGACCTACATTCCTCACAAAGGCCCTGGGATTTGTGGATCTCTCCAGTGGCAGGACTGGAGAGGGGCTCAGCTGTACTAACACCCCAGGCTGAGAGCTTAGCTGAGAAAAAGTGTGGTGTCATCAGGTACCTATCCTAGACACCTGCCTCTTCCCCTCAGGGAGACTGCATCTCAGGCTCCGCTAGGACAACACAAATTCCTCTTCAGGATCACACATCCAACAAACTGAAACGGGGGGGAAATGCTTCACCTGAGCCACTGCTAATACAAAGAGCAAAATTAAAGCAAGAGATGAAAGAGTGTGTATTTAAAACAAGGATGGGCCAGGGAAAGAGCACAGAGGACAAAACTGTGTACCTACACAGGGGCACTGCATGCACCTACACACCCAAGGACTCACAGGAACTAGCAATCTTCCTCTTCATCATCATCATCATCATCTTATCATATCTGGCACCTGCTGTATACTAGACACTTGAGCAATTTTTCTCTGAAAGTGTCCGTGCAAATCTAGGTCTATGCTATAGCATTTCCCACTACACAGGACCAAGAGGAAGGGAGAGGAGGTAGTATTTCTCCTAAGGTGATCTTCTAGTATGTTGGTTCTCAAACTTCCTGGCCCCAGGATCAAGACTGTACACTTAAAACTACTGAGGACCCTAAAAAGGTGTTTATGTGGGTTATACTTACTGATATTTACCGTAGTAAAAATTAAAACAGAAAGTTAAAAATATTGGTGCATTTAAAAATAAGAATTAAAAAACGTGAATATTAATAATATATTTTTAGGAAAAACAATTGTATCTTTCAAAACAAAATAAATTTTAGTTAGGAAAGTGGCATTACTTTACAATTCAAAAGATAGCTAAATTCTTGTACCTGCTTCTGTGTGCAATCTGTTGTTTTGGATGAAGTAGATGAAGCAAATCCGGCCTCACACAGATACGTTGTTGGAGAAGGAAGACCTTGTAGATGCCCTAAAAGGGTCCCAGGGACCCGGCAGGGGTCCTCAGACCACACTCTGAGAACTGCTGCTCTAAAAGCAAGACTGATTTAAATAATTTAAAGGCATCATGACGGTTAAGTCTAATTTTATAAGCTAAATGGTGTGACAGAGGACGTTATTTAACTTGAAAACACAACTGCTTCGGGGAGCTCATCTATGCCCAATTCTGCTCCTGCGACAGCAGTCAAAGACAGCTCATGCTGATGTGGCACCGCACGTTTACCCTCACCAGAAAATGCCCGGGAAAGCGCGCAAGGGCTCTCATCCCCTCACGATCCAGTGTTCCTTTCTCAACAGGAGATTCAGGGAAGAAGAACACAGATAAACGCTGTAGCCCGTGCCATTCCAAAGTCCCTGGCCCCTACCATCACCTACATTACTGCCACTAAGTTCTAGCAGCCAAAGCTTGGTCAGCTGAAGGGCCAACCAGTACCATTTCTTGCTGCAAGAAATGTAAGTAAGTACTTCCTGAGAAAGTCAGCATCTGCCTTGTCTAAGAGTTCTCGTGGGCAGGAGACCAGGCTACTAAACGCTACACCATTTGAGACATTAGGCATCCTTCCCCTCACCCTAATGCACGCTGAATAAATCCTTAGAGGAGCTCGGGGCAGTGAGGCAGGTGAAGGATAGAGGCAGATTCGTGTAATAAAATTCTGTATCCTTATGACAATACTATCATCACACAATCAAATGAGTCTTCAAAGAATGCCCAGAGAAAATGGACAATAAGTACATCTACACCATCTTGTTCCAAAAGCAGGAGATAAGAGTAAGTCCTTACAAATTAAAACTCCTATCAATTGTAATCCACCCTTTCAGTGTCCCTGCCAAGAGGGCCTGCCTTGATTAGTCTCTCTTTTCAGGATATGAGTTCTTTGGGGGCCCACAGAAACCTCACAGTCTAGGTGGCTGCCAAGTAACTGCGCCCTGGGTAGGTAATGAACTTGTGGCCGCTGTAACTGTTGATACTGCGTGTCTTGGAGTTTGACTGAGAAGATTAGGATCAGTGTGTCTAAAACCCAAGTGAGGGCTGTGCAGAGGAGCAGTAAGGTACCCACTCAGGCAGGATGAAAGAGGCCATTTTGATTTGAGGAAAGTTGCAGCTTCTAGCCCTTATATACTCTGGCCATTAGAAACTGGTGTTCCCCAAAGGAAAAAGGAAAAAAGAAAAAAAAAAAGGAAAACAAAAAATCTGCTCCAAGGATCCCGAGGTTCAGGGAACAAGGCATTCAAGGAAACAGATAAATGGATAAAGAAAGCTTTAGGAACTAAATTAAATTTTGTTTAAACTTTGTCTTGTTTACATGCTATGAGGAAGAAATAAAATAAGTGAACAGGCTCTCAAAGACACTGGCAATGTTTCTGTATTTGTTAAAGAGAAAGGGCAGTATCGGTCTGTAAGGGGAAAAAGTGTCTGTGGATACAGCTCTAGGCCGGTTAGGCCAAATTCACTCAGAAACAGAAGAGTTTCGAATGGGTTCGTTTAAGGGAAAGAAGAACTTTACCCTAAGAAAACAGTTTTCTGAAATCCTGCTAAAGGTCTAAATTTTAAACCTCTCAGACTAAATTAAAGTGATAAATATATTATCATTTACGAATTAGATATATTTTTTGCTTTGTTCTATGAAGTATTTCACCTCCATAACAAACTATTTGTGGTTTATATATATATATATATTTTTTTTTTGCTATTTTAAAAAAAGGTATGACAAAATCAAGTCATCAGCTCTGCTGTGATGGATCTGTCTGGCAGCACAGACCTAAGGAAGCCAGACGACTGAAGCCTCATTAAGTCACTGCCAATCTTTCACCTGATGCAGATAACTCAAGGCTGAAGAAAGGCTCCCAGAAAGGAAAGCAAAGCCTTTACTGACACTTGTTTCGTATTTCAAACTTCCTAATAAATACTGAGAAACCACTTCATCCAACATTAATCAGTCATTTAAGATGAAGTTGCAAAGACTACATAGCAACATGGATACAAAACATGGATATAAAAACAAGTATATAAAAATGGCATATCCTATATAATTATGTTAAAAATCCAGATACACAGGGGGAGAAAACATGAAAAAAAAAAAAAAGGCAAAATGATAATTTTATATCACTGGGTAGGTGATTTTCCCCTCAAAATTCTGAAATGTTATATTGCTTTTTGATTCCTTAAAGATTACCCAAATAAATAATGCCCATTATAAAAAAATATGGAAACACAGGAGGAGGAGGAAGATGAGAAAAAGGAAGAGGTGGATGGTAAGAAGATGAATATAAATTTTAAAACTCCTACAATCCCACCACCTTGGGATAAGCCCTATTCAGATTTATCATCCTCTGATAAAAGTCTCTACATATACTCTGTACATTTAATAAAAATGAGACATCACACGTGCTCTATTATTAGAGTACCACACATGCTGTTTTCCAATACTGCTCTTTTCACATTGATAAAAAAATACATCTATCTACATCTTAATTTTTAAGCTGAATTTGTATGAATAAAACCAAAATGTATTTAATCAATCCCTTACTGTTGGAATCTGGATTGTTTTTTTAGGCTTAGAAACAACACTGCTATAAACATTTTTGTAATTAAACCTTTGTGTACATCCTTAGTTATCTATTTAATTTCTTTATATCCTCATCAATACTTGGTATATATAACTACAACTTTCTTTTTGGTTCAATTTGAACTTCTGTCTGTGTGTGCTTGCTATTTACAGTTTTCTTTTATAAAGAGTCTGTTTCGGACCTCTGCCTAATTTTAACTGGTGTGTTTGTCATTTTCATAGTGATCAGTAATAGTGCTTTCTATATTAATATATTATAATGATTGCAAACTTTTTATACTATTATGCAATTTGCCTTCTAATTTAGTTGATGATGTATTTTTCTAGTATACTAAAATTTTTTATATTTTATGAAGTCAAATTTATCAATCTTTTCCTTTATAACATAACTTTTTTGTTATGCTTACAAACATTTTCCTGCTACTATATTAAAAAAATAAATAAGAGAGAAAAGTAGGGTTAGTGGTAAGAAAACATAAGAAACACAAACTCAGTGAAAAATCCACCACTCAGTAAGGCCTCGGCACAGTCTAGTCCCCAGCTATGAACATACACAATTTCAACAGGTAATTAAATAGAGACCATCTGTCAACCACTTCTGTTGGTTACCCACTGTGTAAAGCATGCCTTACATTTGTACAGAGTATGCTGCAAATGTACAAAAAGACACAATCCCTATGGAATGGAATTTGGCAACCTAGAAAAAATTCAAATGCATTTACCCTCTTCACTAAGCAATGCCATTTCTGGAACTTCATCCTACAGACAAAACAGTACTTACATGCAGACAATACATGTTTATTTAGGCACAATAATAGTTAATATTTATTCAGCTCTTACTATTGTCAGGCACTGTTCTAATCATTGTATGATATTAACTCACTGCAATATAGTTTGTAATAGCAAAAGCCTGGAAATGACCCAAGTTCCATTAGTAAGGGAACTGGCTAAATAAAGTACGGTACATCCAGACAATGGAAGATAATGAAGCTGTACTGATGTGAAAACATACTGACAGGCCCCAAAGGCATGCTGTTAAGTGGAGAGCAAGATGCAGAGTGGGGCATAAGGTATGCTACCTTTGCTGCACTAAAACACACTGGAAGGATACAATAGAAATGAACAGAAATGGGAAACTGAAAGAAGGGGAGGTGAAAGGAGTAGAGAGTGACAGAGATGGAAACAAGATTCCCCTTTTATACCTTTTTGTATTTTGATTTTGGAACAATGTAATTTTATTATTTATTAAAAGAATTATACCTTAGAAAGCAAAATAAAACAAAACACACACAGGGATCTGTAGGGAGCTTAGACTTCAAAATGCAATTTTAGGGCTTCTCTGGTGGCGCAGTGGTTGAGAGTCCGCCTGCTGATGCAGGGGACACGGGTTCGTGCCCCGGTCCAGGAAGATCCCACATGCCGCGGAGCGGCTGGGCTCATGAGCCATGGCCGCTGAGCCTGCGCGTCCGGAGCCTGTGCTCCGCAACGGGAGAGGCCACAACAGTGAGAGGCCCACGTACCGAAAAAAAAAAAAAAAAAAGGCAATTTTACATCCACTATCCTTGTTTTGATTTTAATCCTCACAGCAACACTACAAGGCAGGCGGGGTTGGTATGAGCTGTTTAAAGTCACATAGCCAGTAAGTAAGTAAAGCCCAAACTGAAATCCAGGTCTTAACTTCAAATTCGGTCTTTTCCATGGGGCTCAGCTTCCGCACTCAGGGGGAGCAAAGAGAGTGGCAGGTAGTTATGACTTTGGCCAACAGATAACTGCTTAATCTAGCTCCTCATCTAGGCACTGTCTGGAACCAGGTCCCATCTGCTCACACACCCCACATCAAGAGCCATGAGCCCAGGTTTTGCGGGGTCCATTTATGAGGTATTTTGTATCTTTATTTTGTTTTGTTTTGTTTTTGCGGTACGCGGGCCTCTCCCGTTGCGGAGCACAGGCTCCGGACACGCAGGCTCAGTGGCCATGGCTCACGGGCCCAGCCGCTCCGCGGCATGTGGGATCTTCCCAGACCAGGGCACGAACCCGTGTCCCCTGCATCGGCAGGCGGACTCTCGACCACTGCACCACCAGGGAAGCCCGGTATTTTGTATCTTTAAATCAAAGAGATGTCATGTGTTCTAAGTGCATTTATTTAGAAGGCTGGAGAACAGGATGGGCTGGACATTTTTCAAAAAGAAACAAACCCACTACTTATGAGACAGATATCTGGACACCGATCTGAGGAGAAGCGTCTTTTTCCTCCAGAGTATAACACATATGTCTGGTCTGTAGTTCAAGTTCCTGAACTTTTTGCTGATAAGAGAAGGGATACTCTTACAGCTGGATATTACTTGTAGCCTCTTTCAGAAACAAAGGCTACAGAAGATTCTATTTCCCTGGTAAGAAGGCAGAATGGAAAATGTGGTTGGGAAAGAGGGTTGTTTTGGTTTGTGGGTTCCATTTTTTTAAACCATCAAACCACAACAAAGTTCAGTCTGCAGAAGTGCACACTTCCTGAGGACGTGCCCTCTGCTAAGGAGTCCAGAAGAAGCCTGTCCACCTCTGGGCTGAGGAGAGAAGGCAGCACACCAACCAGTCTGATTTTTTGTTTCCCTGGACTGTGGGCATGAGCCAGGCAAGTCCGAGATCACACAAAATCCCGCCAGGGTCTCTGATGTTGGACAGGAGGAGAAAACACAACTTGAGGTGTCATCCAAGGGTCTGTTTCCTCACCAAAACTCAACGACTTCTCTCTAACCCCAAACATCATTACTCCTATTTGGTTCAGACAAAGCCTGCTTTCTGATCATTCCTCAAAAGCTCCATTGATGGCAGGCCACATTATTTCTTGGCCCCAGGCCTCGGACTGGCCTGAAGCATGCGCCACAGGTCAAGAGCAACGCTTCTCAGCTCCCCTTTCCTTGGCCTTCCACTTCGCTTCCCAAAAGAGCCACAACCCTAACACCTTTCCTAAAACTCTGCTCACCTTTGAAGAATCACTAAGGAGCCTTCCCTGTTCCAATCACTCACCATCTCTCTCGTAGTTTACCCCCTTTATTATTTTGCACTTGTAATTATAAAAGCAACTTGTTTTTATAATAAATTGCAAACACCATACGGAACAAGATTTACAGCCTCAATGGCCCCAGCTCAATTCCTGGCCTCCCCACTCCCTGTACCTAGCATTTGAAAGAATCAAGTACAAAATGTTCCTGATGTGGCATTAATAGCACAGTTGGGCTTCTACCCTCACCCCTCCTAAAGGTTCCAAAATCTGCCTTAAAGTCCAATCCCAAAGCCTCTCCCACTGACTCATTTTCTGGCTGCCCTGCTGCAGCACTATTTTTTTTTTTTTTTTTTTGCGGTACGCGGGCCTCTCACTGTTGTGGCCTCTCCCGTTGCGGAGCACAGGCTCCGGACACGCAGGCTCAGCGGCCATGGCTCACGGGCCCAGCCACTCCGCGTGCCCCAGACCGGGGCACGAACCCGTGTCCCCTGCATCGGCAGGTGGACTCTCAACCACTGCGCCACCAGGGAAGCCCTGCAGCACTATTTACCACCAAGTTCTCGCTGACATCACCTAGTTCCATGACTTCTCCCTAACCCCTCACCCATTTCAACAACCTCAGCTTCAATGTCTTTCTATTGTCTCCCCACTGAGGGGGCTCTACCCGGTTCCCCCTCTTTTGTTGTCATCTGCCTTCTTGGAGAAATCATCCCTTCTCTTGCTTTCCTTGGTCTACTTATCTTATATCTTACAGTCTGAGGAGCACACCATGAATGCCACTTTTGTCCTATCACAGCCCTCTTCAAATCCCCTTCCATGCCCCAGGTGAATAAGTATAAATTCCTCTGAGGGTCAGAGACATACGTTCCACCATGGTCTGTGCACGGTTCCCTGCATCCCATCAATAAATGTGAGGTGATGCTATTGCTAATGGGTTTTCCTGGGCACTAGGTTTATTCGCCTCCACTGCTCTCTTTCATGCAACTAAGCCCACATGACGAGTCATCCATCCAGTAAACTAGTATGCAGTCCAGTGGTCACACGAGGGTCTTGAATTCTTAGAGACCTGACGCTAGAACCATGGGCAAGTTAAGACAGCCCTCTCCCAGAGGGAAGGATTAAAGAGCCTTATGTTCTCACTCTCCTGCTCTCACCTGTCTACAGATAACATTAACAACAGTCACAACAATAGCTAATATTTTCATGCACCTCTTATATGCCTGGCACAGTTCTCACAACAACCCTATGAGGTAGGTACAATTATTAACCCCATTTTACAGATCAGAGAACTAAGGCTTATAAAGGTTAAATACCATGACCAAGGCTACACAGCCAATAGGAGGGACTGCCAGGATGTGTTCCCAGGCATCTGGTGCCAGGTTCTGTGCTTAACCTCTATCCTCCTCAAAGCAATACAAACATACCTGGGAGACAATCTAGTGAAAATGACAGATCCTCTCTACAGGAGAAAGCAAATACACACACACAAATCTGTATTAAATGTGAAGAGATTTCTCCCTGAAACCAATGCCTGCTTGCAAGTGAGGAGGAGCCTCTGTTCCATAGTTTGTCTCCCTCTCACAAATGTAGCCCTCTGCTAGTCACACACTTTGATAAGGAAGCAACGGTCAATCTTCCTCTGTTCCACTCACATGAACTATTTTTTAGCTTGAGTCATGCAGGTTCGTTGGTGAATGGAGATGGAGGATGAGGAGTCCCTCTGAAAGAACTCAGATACCCGAATCTGACAGTAGCAGCGCTTTTTCCAAGCCTGGAGAGACATGAAAACCCTGAGGTGACAAAACAAATTTGTATCTTGCTCTTTTACAGGAGATCAGAAGCATCCACTTTTACCTCATATAATTTTCTCTTATTTCTGCAAGTCCAGCTCAATATTGTCTATAATTATATTATTTGTGCTAGAAATCCACTAAATCTCAAACTGATCTGCAAATAACCGGTTATCTTTCACAGGTAATATACATTTTTAGGGAAGCTGCCTGTGTCACATTAAGAAATCTGAATTCCAATCCTCTCTCTGACACTGTGCAACCTGAACAATTTAAAACCTCTCAGCGTGTTTTCATTTTTTCACATCAAACATGGGTGTTCATATCCTGAGTTACTCTACATGATGCTGTGAGGGAAAAAGAGACAAATACATTAGCAAATGTTGAATTCTTATGAAGCAAGATGTTATGAACTCTATGTCCTGAGTACCTCTGACAGAAATATGGAATATTCATTGAACTTTTTAGAGTTATATAACAGTATACAGTTTGATGGCTATATATAAACTATAGGGCCTCATAAGGAAATTAGTCATTATCCGTGTTACTGACAGAGAAATGTGAAACCATAAGGAGACAAATGACTGCGCAGGATCTATAATCAAGAAAGTAGTAACTGTCTCTCTTGGTTCCACCATATAACGTTATATGAAGGATATGATGAATTTTGTGCCTGGCTTTGGACATACTGTTCCCCAAATCACATGGTGAGGCAATTTAAAGGCCATTCTTTTGGTTTTTAGAAAGCAGCAGAAGTCCAGATGTAATGTGAATCAGCCACATAAGTTTCTTTCCAGATTAATCTCTAACATGCCAAAGCCTCTTTAACTGAAATCATCAAGAGACTCCCTTTTATGAGGAAGTCTGGAAATTTTACTAAAATAAAATCAGGAACAGAAAGGCTTATTTGTAAGGAAAGATGAAGAATGTGAGTTAAAAACAACTTCAAAGTTGAAGCTGAAAAAGGCACAAAAACAATTTGAAAAATGAAAACTAATCTTGGTTCAAAATGAAAATGTAGAGAAACAAACTTTTAAAAGATAAAGGTTTTCCTTCAATGACCATTGCAGAGTTAGAAAATAATATTCCTCCTAACTTTACTAAAAAGTTGTATTATTCAGCATATTAAGAAACTAGACTATAAGCATTAAGAACTATATTATGATAATTCTACCTTCAGAGCTCTAATGTATCAGACTTTAGAACTGGAATATCATCATCTCATGACTAAGTGAATCAATCATAAAAAGAAGTTCCGTAATAAGACTGGTTCATTAGGGAGACCATCCAAGAATTTAATTTACTGAGTATCAACACTTTTGTTATATGCATGGCAGAATGTTGATAACTATTGAAGCTGGGTTATGGGCACATGGGGACTTCTTAATACTATTCTGTTTGTATATGCCTGAAATTGTCCATGATAAAAAGTTAAAAAAAAAAACAGAAACAAAAACAAAGAACCATTTTATAAAGCAGCATCGACAAAATAATCCTGGGAAATTTTTGGTGGTTACATACAGTTTTTCACTTGCCCAACTCACGATGTGCTAACTCTGGACACAAACCACTCACGAGATGCTCCATCCTCCCCTCCTTGTTCAGATTCCCAGACATAAACAGTGCTCTAAGAGCCCTTTCTCCTGACAGCAGACATTTACTCGTCTCCAGATACTTTATACAAGTTTTATGTCCCCGTAGCCACTAGTTTCTGGTCACCAAGTTCATAAATTGATCTGGTATGTCCATGAGTAGACTAGATGTTACTAGAACAGAGAAGCTTGGAGGAAGCACAGTTTAGTGATTAAGAAACAGGCTCTAATGTCAGACTGAATTATAATTCTGGCTCTACCACTTTTTAGTGAGATGACCTGTAGGTTATTTTGGCTTAAAGATTATGCTCTTCTCAGATGAATTTCTGACTAAGAGTAAGAAGCACCAAAGGTTATCACCCCTATTTTAAATTTTTAAACATTTTACAAACTACTTGATTCTAACAAGCCTATCAACTTTTCAAAATGAAAGACAATGTACCAAGTCCCAAGGTCTGTTCCCTCATTCAACTATGAAATCCATTTCTAATGTGATCCATAAACATACAGTCAAGTACTTCAAGAAGTAGGGGAGAAAAGAAAGCCACGTTGGTTGTACACCATCTTAGATAAGTATCCGATTTTCAGTCCATCTGACTAAGAATACTAGAATTCTAGAATACTAGAATACTTCCCCAATATGAAGTAACCCAATGGCTTCAATAAGATAAGAATTTATTTCTCCCTTTATGTGTCTAGTGGTCAGAGGTAATATTTGTCCCCTTTAGGAAACAGTCAGGTTATCTGATTCAATTATTAGTCTCATGACCAATGGGAAAGACCAAAGCCAGAACTGGGCAGAGGGAAAAGGCAGCCTGCCCAGGTATCTCTGCTCTGTTCACCTCCAGCTTGTAGTATTATCAACATTGCTTTTTGAGAAACCATCAATCTTAACAAGCAGAAACCCCATAGAGAACAGTAACAAACTGTTAACAATGTTATCTACAGAAACAAAATCCTAGCGATGCTGTTTATGGTTGTCCTGTCTCCTGAAAGAGCATCAAAGAGGTTCTGTCTCAGACATGGCAGCCAATGCCCACCAGGATGACAGGCGGGAGGGCCCTGCTGGGGTAAACACACATTGCCCGCATAATAACATACTACGTATCCTCCTAAGGTCAGGCCAAGTGTGCCAATTAAATTAGATCATGTTTTCTTTCCTTCCTTCCTGTTAAGTCAGAAAGAACATTACCAAGAAACACATGAGAATAATTTATTTGGCTTTGAATGAACTATTCGCTACCCCCACTCAGTTCAATTTATCTTTTGGCTCTCTACTGAAATGCTTTACTCTGTATAATCTCAGGCACTTCAGTTATTCAAGAACAACAAAAAAGTTAGTTTAGTCTTAACTAGACAGGTTTCACTAGGAAGGATTACAGGCAGACCACAGGGATCAAGACCCCAGCTCTTGGGACGAAGTGAGAGAGTGGCATGGACATATATACACTACCAAATGTAAAACAGATAGCTAGTGGGAAGCAGCCGCACAGCACAGGGAGATCAGCTCAGGGCTTTGTGACCACCTAGAGGGGTGGGATAGGGAGGGTGGGAAGGAGACACAAGAGGGAGGAGATATAGGGATATATGTATATGTATAGCTGATTCACTTTGTTATACAGCAGAAACTAACACACCACTGTAAAGCAATTATACTCCAATAAAGATGTTAAAAAAAAAAAACTAAGAAGGGAGTATCATTGTCATTAAAGTAAATTTTATGAAGTAAAATGGTGATATAATGCAAATGTAAAATGAACACGTGTTAAAGATTTTTATTCAACTCACTACAAGAGTGAACCAGTAAGATAACACAATCAGTTCAAAGAGCCAAAGGACATTTGAAAATGTGTGTGTGTGATATAATTATGTGTGCTTTATAATATAAATGATAAAATTCGTATAATTATGTAAATAATTAAATATTAGACTTCTGGGTTGGAAGCAAAACTGGTTAATGTTTTATAGTGCAATAAGCTATAACCTTTGAACTTAAAAAAAAAAAGACCCCAGCTCTCTCAACATAATAATAGAATGAGTAAATCAGCAGAAGCAAAACTTTTATTGAGTTAGGAGTAAAGAGGTACAGTTGAATGGAAAAAAATAAATTAGCAAAGTGGCCTAGAATCCTCTTTAAGAGTAGGTATTTAGGTTCAAAGTAATAAAGACAATAACTCACACTACACAGAACACATAGCTTTTGCCTGACTTTACAAGTGTTTATCCTCTCTTAAATGGGTATCACTACTAACTACAAACTCAGTGACTGTTATAGATAGAAAAATATCTCAGAAACAAGCCAACGGGTCCAGGCTGGTCTAAACAAACCATAACTTTAGTCCTTTTCCTAGACACTAATCTTTATAATAACAAACCATTTACAGGGACCAAATAAGACCAAAAATGAAACAGAAGCTACAGAGTTTCATCTGAAACAATAGCTTATGTTTTAAAATGTTACAAATACCAAATCCTTCCAATTCAAGACAAGCTTTTCCTTTGCATCCACTTCTTAACCATCATCAACTTAACGGATATAACTGAATTCTGAGTTGTTTGTTTTTAATCTTTTTGCTAGTTTCCTTATACCCACCTCTACCTGATCCCAATGTTTTGTGTCTTAAAATGAATTTATCTTATAAGAAATCACCAATTAAAAAATATGTTGCACTTTAATTCATAATAGTTAATTTAGCAAGTGCCCCATAATCACAGAACAATAACAGAAATCACAGATGGGGGACATGCAACTACCTGATGATGAACAGATCCACACCAACAGCGCTAATATTCGTTTACATATAATCACTGAGCTGAGTTTCACAGCAGATCCCAGGGATAGTTTGCCAAAATCCACCAATGAGCATTTCATGGGGAGATGAAAAGACTTGAAATGACAGATTAAATGGCCTCTAGGTGTTGGCTATCACCTACTAGCCTGTGCCACTCAATCGCAGCATACTCAAGTCTTGTCAAGGCTCTTCTAAGACAGTAGTTTTCAAATATAAACGACTGAAGCCCCATCTGCTCACTTCCAAACCTCCACCTTTTACCCGTGGAAATCTTAGAGCTCTAAAAAACTTAGCTGGAAAATCAGTTAAACAAAGAGGGAAGCAACAGGTAAAGAGTTGCTGAGATCGCTATTTTGTTTTTCTTGTTTTTCTTTCATTTTGTTTTACTTTTTTTAAAGAAAATTTCTGGCTGATTGCTGCTTGGGTGAGATAGCTGAAGTCTGATTCCAGGTGTCTGGGTAATCTCACTGGATTCCCTACCTATTTCCTTCCATTCTTCTAACTAGTCTAGAGAGCTGTGGTTTATGTGTCCTTCCTAGCCAGAATCCACTGGCTAAAAGTAAGAAATATGGACTCTGGGAAACAGCTGCTACAAGATGTGACCAGCGCATAACACACAAGCAAATACATGCTGACATGCATAATATTCTCTGGTAGTTGCCACTTTTTGTTTGAAACTCTAAAAATTAAAGCATCACAATACCTTAAAAGGCTTTTATCTACTAAATCTATTATGAAAAACAGTCTTAAGAAATATGGTCTCTAAGATTTGCAAGAATATACCCTAAACAGTTAATCAATGGTGATCGCTGGGTAGCAGGATTATTAGAGATTTTCTTCCCCTCTTTTGGCTTATCTGTAGTTTTTATTTTTCTACAATTCATATATTACCTCTGGTTTTTCTTTAAGCCTAATTACAATAATTTACTTATGACTTCTGCCTGCGACTTCTGCCTGCGTTTTGATTGTCAGAATAAAACCATCTAAATGGTAACCACAGCATTTAGACTTCACAACTTTAGACTTCACAACTTCTCATGAGTCTCCAATACATGCCTAAAGTTTCTTGCCAATCCCATTCTCCCACTAGAAAGCTTCTGATTATTCTAGAGTTAGTGCAGTAAATGAAAATGCACCAAACTCCATAGAGCAAGTGTCCTGGCAAAGGGCACTCAAACTTCTTACTGGCCAAGTGATTCTGGTACGAAGGTCTACTAGGGTCAGCACGGTTTGGAACAAATGCCAGCACATACTGATCTCAGAGCCAACCAGGGAGTTCAGGCCTACCATGCTGGGCATAGGGATCCTGGGGGCAAACGAGATCCTCAGATTTTTCTCCAGAATAGTCTAGCTAATAATCTAGCTAATGGGACCAATTACTGAAAAATAAAAATGATCCACACTAGGGCAGCTTTTTCTTCACAGGAGGCAGAGAGTAGAGCACACCTAGTCACTCTGAGTTAGTATTACCAGATTAAGCTTACCTTTGTGGCCATGGTCTTCACCCCACGAATTTTCCACTCTCCATTTCACGAAAGCACCCTCCTGATCATCCTGCAAAAGAGTGGATGACAGTGTGTAGTCTGAAACTAGATCCGTCCTGATGAGATGTCATGTAATTTTAGCTCTTATTCAGCCACTCAGAAGAAAGAGCCTTCTCTATACAGCAATGATATACATGACCAGGGCCGCATATCTTCCACTATAACCAAAGGGATACTCTAATAGAAGTGGAGTTTGAATCTCTTGGGGTGAAAATGCAATAAACCCAGCAAAGCGATAAATACTATTTTCTTCTTTACATTCTATTGTATACAGAAAATAAGCATATTAAAATGCCTCTTGGCTAAGAAAAACAAAATATTAAATTACTGAAAGCAGTGAACACCATCTGAAGCCAGAGACTCTTGCTTTTAATTAATCAGCATTCTTTGCAGAGGTATCCCACTGTATTTATTTTAGAAATGATTCTAAGACCTAGTCAAGAGTTTAAAAAAGAAAACAAACACATTCTCATCGTTACAGCCTACTTTTCTTTCTTAGGGGAACCGAGTAATGACACTCTCCTATGTGTTCTTTTATTGATTCAGTTACACAAATACTGAATTTAATACAATAGAGGTTGAATGGCAAACCAAACACTATTTTCATAAAACAAAACCCAGGCAGTTCCGTTCTCCTTCTATCTTCATTAATAAAATAAGCTCAATTTTCATCTTCTTAAAGGGACAACGATACTCATCATGATAACCTTCATTTATACTCTTTATTACAGTGACACAGAGAGGGATAAGAAGGCTGCACTCGGGAAAAGACTGTTCTCTCTCATGTTTACCCAGGGCATTAGCTGATGTCAAAACAACTTAAATCTTGGTAGCATGAGAAGAGAGCTGGCTCCTGAATTATCTCCTAATGATTTCATCTGTCAACTCCCACCTGCATAAAACTGCACGAGTCTCATCTACATGGGATTTGATTTTACTCCTGAGAGTTTTCTTGAATCTCAGCAATTTTCAGTCTCAGAAATAGCCAACAATCAAACCCACAAGTTTCAAACACCCTTATCTGTACTACCTACCCCTTAATCTTAGCCCCAGGTACCTTTTTTTTTTTTTTTTTTTGCGGTACGCGGGCCTCTCACTGTTCTGGCCTCTCCCGCCGCGGAGCACAGGCTCCGGACGCGCAGGCTCAGCAGCCATGGCTCACAGGCCCAGCCGCTCCGCGGCACGTGGGATCTTCCCGGACCAGGGCACGAACCCGTGTCCCCTGCATCGGCAGGCGGACTCCCAACCACTGCGCCACCAGGGAAGCCCAGCCCCAGGTACCTTTAAAACCACATCAATAAACTATACATTCTGGGGCTACCTTATTAAATGTTTTGGTTTTCTACTCCCTACATTATAGTCCATCTTTACTTTCCTTTTAAATATAACTGTTAGAATCTATATCACCTAAAGTCATTTATTATAGTAAGTTTCAAAATGTTTCTTCTTTCCTTTGCCAATAAATTCCTGCATGACCTAGATCAAGCCATGTCATCTACAAATATAGAATAATATCTGGACCTCCCTCAGAGGGATTCCAAGAAACCCGAAACAAGAAAGAATATCCCAGAATACTTACTAGCATTTATCTCTGCATTATCATTCAAATGCAGTGCAAACTAGTTATGCAGTGGTCAAAAACTCAAAGTAGAAGGAAGAGAAAAATCTCAATATAAAATTCCAGTTATGATAGTATCGATTCTGCTTTATAATATTTACAGGTAATGTAGCTCCGTTTCCCAGAGGGGAAAAAAAAAGCATATTAATAAACCATGCCAATGAAAGAATGGAAGTTCCAGAGAAAATGACATGGAGTATGTATGATTTTTATTTCTGAAAAACAGGAATACTCTATAATAGAGATGGAAAATGATAAAACCCAAAACTCTCTTGGAAATTACAAGGTTTTTAGTTTGTTTTCCGTTTTAATAATCCTCTGAATAGTTTAAAAGTTTAACTTTAAGGAGCTTTAGTTTTAAATCCACTGAATTTTACAATATAGGAGGTCCAAACATAAATATGAACAACTTAATAATATTTTATTCTAAGTATTTTAGTAGTATTTTATTCTAGTTTATTTACTATAGAATTTTATTTCATTATTTACAGTATTTTATGAGAAGTTCCTTCTAATATTTTGCTTCTAAGGTCAAGGTAGTTATTCTGTGACTTTCTTTCCAATTAGGCTAGGAAAAGAACACTTCTGCTTGCAGTGGTAAAGAACTAAAGTATTTTGAAGTCTTCTCTTCTTTATGATCCCTGAGCACAGGAGTAAATATCTATTCTACAGCCTAGAAATGGGAAGGCTTATTTGTGAAATAAAACTGCAGTTGTTGTTTCCAACACTGTGTCTTAGAAACAGTGATATTACTAGTCAGAGTATTTCATAGGAAATTCAACATACTTTTTACATCCAATTTCCTGAAGCTCTGCATAAATCCAGTAATGGGCATGGAGTCTACAAATTACTGTTATTGACATTTTACTGCAGAAGAATCTGAATGACAAATGAAAGGAAGGTGAGTCTGAACATAAGTCATCAAGATATGAACACTTTCAGGGTACATTTTAATTCCTTATTAAACTGAAGTTATCCTCTCCCAAGTTCCCTTGCTGACCTCTTTTCACACCAGGAATTTCCAAAGTTACAGAAAAGCAGTTACTTCCTTACTCCCTGCTGACACAAATTCTGCTCCTCATGGAAAGTTTCTATTTTTATTACTTCTGAGCATCCAGCCAAACCCCAAGTGAGGCAGGTACAATGTCTTGCTAACTTTTAACAGAAATCATATACACTATGAAGAAGCTCTGCTGGAATAAACGGTCTGCAGGAGCATGTAGATCCATCTATGCAAACACTGGAGTGGGCACGCTGAGGGTCATACCTTTTCTGAGACAGCAGTGAAGGTCATGGCGTGGGTCATAAGTGACTCACCAAAAGTCAGCCTCTCAGCTTTATTCATGTTCTTCATGGAGACACCAAACACTAACTCATGGTCATAGCTGTAAAAGAGAACAATAGCACAGAATATACAGAGTACAATCATGGGGGATAATTGGCTTTTGGTTGTAAAAGATCATAGAAGAACCTGAAGGGGCTTTGCAGCTCCAGATATATCTGGGCTGTAGCTCTTTGCAGAACGTGGTACATGCAAAATTTAGTCTCTCAATGGGATTCCATTCTCTCTGTGTCACAAGAGTACTCAGAAAAATACAAAGTTATTAAACATAAATTCCCCAAATCAAAAAGCTGACAAGATAAGCCTGCGTTGTCATTTTGGCAAGAAAACTTAGAAGTTTCTGAAGTAATTTCTTTCAAAAATGCTCTCTTTTGAGCCGGCAGAAGCACTCAGTTTCTGAATTCATTTAGACCACTGCTAACTGTGAAATTTAAATAAATAGTGTCAAAATATTGGAGAATATTTTCAAAGTTTAAAAAACCTCATGAATTCTCTCTTTTAGCAGATTTCCTTTCTCCTGTTGTTAACTGTCAAGATATTTACTCAATTTCCTACAAGTAATAATTACTTACAAGTAACACTAAAGTGATATATTTTAACAGTCAAGGAAGTTGAATGATTCAGTTCACAAATCAATCTTCATTGTCATAAACAACAGGAGGAATGCTTTAAAGTATGTATGCATATTAGTCCTAGTTGTCATAAAGACAAAATACATAAGGTATCAAAGCAATAGAAGTAGTTAAGAAGGCTCAAATAGCAAACAAGAGATCTGGAAAACCTTTAATTATAACCCCAAACGCACTAAGCAGATTTACACAGTAATCAGTTACTATTATTTTTATAACCTTTCATAATCCAACTTTTTTTTTCTTTTTTTTGGCTGCGTTGGGTTTTCATTGCTGCGTGCAGGCTTTCTCTAGTTGTGGCGAGCTGGGGCTACTCTTCGTTGTGGTGCGCGGGCTTTTCATTGCAGTGGCCTCTCTTGTTGCAGAGCACGGGCTCTAGGCACGCGGGCTTCAGCAGTTGTGGCGCACGGGCTTAGTTGCTCTGTGGCATGTGGGATCTTCCCGGACCAGGGATCGAACCTGTGTCCCTGTCATTGGCAGGTGGATTCTTAACCACTGTGCCACTAGGGAAGTCCCAGTAATCCAACTTTTAAGTTGCCTTTTTTAAAAAAAATATTTATTTATTTGGCTGCACCAGGTCTTAGTTGCGGCACACAGGATCTTCATTGCCTCATGCAGGATCTTTAGTTGCAGCATGTGGGATCTTTTAGTTGCATCATGTGAACTCTTAGCTGCAGCATGTGGGATATAGTTCCCTGACCAGGGATTGAACCCGGGCCCCCTGCATTGGGAGCGTGGAGTCTTAGCCACTGGACCACCCATGGAAGTCCCTTAAGTTGTCTTTTAAAAAGTAATTATTGTACAAAAATAAAGACAAAAAGTATGTGGTATCTTTGATAAATACTTGGTATCAAATACTTGGCATCACATTGATTGTATCTTTTACAATATTACTTTGAGTGTTACATTATTTTTTTTTTAATATCAAAACAAATTTTTTTTTAAGTGTCTTTCTCATGTAGGATGACTTTTTAGGAACATCCAACAATTTCAACTCAGATATGAAGTACGATCTTGACTTCCCAGGTTAGAGCATATAAATATGTGGAGTTTCTGCTATGAATCCTCAAACTCTACAAAATAGAAAGAAACAGACCCACCCTCAGGCCAACCTTAATCTTTGAGTGAACCTGAGCTGAGTCACTTCGTACCAAGAATGCACTCCAACAGTCACAACCCACAACTGATTTTCTATTTTAAATTTCTTGCACTCACACATTCATGTCACTGAGGCCCAACTTGCCACTGAAGTGTTTTCCAACATCACAGCCAAACCATACAGCCTAGAAACAGAGGAAAGAAGAAGAAAGAAGTCAACATAAGTTCTTCCTATTACACCAAAAAAGTTGGAAGAAAAGGTTTTAACCCCTATGCAGAAGACAAAGAAACAATACCAACCTCTCCATCTTTGATGGAGGCAGCAACCATCTTTTTCAATAAGTCAATGGGCTGGTTGTTATATAGAGTTTTCCTCCCTCCAACCATGTTGCTTAAGTAGTCCACCGTGTAAAGTTTGCTGTACTTGTGGTGGGGCCGAGGGTCATTCACTAAACAAATCTATTGAGATCAAGAACATGTTGATTAGAACATAAAACCAGAAGTGTCAAGCAAGATACAGACCTCTCCTTTAAGTTCATATATTTGTTATCAAGCTTAGCACCTCTGCCTACAAAAACAAGCATTACACATTGTTAAATGAGAAACAAAAGGTGGCAAGGTCACGTGAGAGAGGTTCCTGTATATTCTAATTAGTATAAGGGACATATTTGGGAGTTGCAACAACCTGTTTCTCCTACTGGCAGGAATCACCCCAAAACTAATTCTGCAGAATTGTGTGCACTGAGTAAGGCAAGATGGCAATTCACGAGTCCATCACTACAAGACCTCTGCTCTCAAGTTACCAGAAAGGCTCAACATCTGGCAGTACCACAACTGAGTTGGGACTCCAATCATAAAACAACACCATGTGCTTTTAAGACGGTCAAGATGCCAATGAAGAAGGGGCTCTAGTCATCTTGCTAGGCAGGTGGAGAAGCCCTGAAGTGAGCGGGAAAAACGAGGATGGGACACTGCTCCCTTCTGCAAGAGAGTCCCGAGAGGGGCCCACAGTAGAGTGATGCTCTGAACCCATGGTAAGAAACACCCAGTATACTTTTATTGTCTTCGCACCTGAGAATGACTCAGGGACCAAACCAGGGGAGCATATGGGAATTAAACTGACTGCTGGCCCATAGTTAGAAAAGTCTCTGAAGAGGAGCACTGGGGATCCTAATATGACCAACTGAATTGGTACATAAAATACCTCAGAGGAAGGAGGAAAAATTGTGTTTAGTGTCTAGTTTGATGACCATGCATGGTAACCCAGGAATCGTGTATTCTTTCTTGTAGTCAACAGGCATTTGAAAGTAAACAGCCAGTGGCTGCCAGTGCCAGTCTCCAACCTTATCTTCCATATTGAAGAGTGGCTTGACATGTTCCTTGTAAAACTTCAAGGGTGTTATGGGGCCAATCTTCTGATAGTTTTTATCTTTGTCTCGATACTCCCAGATAAACGTCTCTGGTGGATTACCCAAACAGATGCACACCACTCTGAATATCTGGAAAAAAGGAGGACAGATGAGCGATGGCTAGGGAGAAGCAGTATTTTTTACCTCTTCATTTTCTTCTAGCTTCGGAAACACAAGAAATCAGTGGCTAAGTTCAAGCCAGAAATTTCACAGGAAATCTAATATTGCTCCAAAAATTGGAAGGTTGATGTGCAGGATTTGATATCAGCTAACTTCTGAGTTCTTTAATAAACACTATGAACAATACAATTCTGAAATGTTAATATTTAGTGCTTAGTATTTGCCGTGCAAGTTAAACTTCCTTAGCCAAGAAATCACTCACTACTGATACACAACAAGACCTGGGTTGCTGCTCTGCTGATTATATTTCTTATTTTTTTTAATTTTTTTTTTTCCGGTACGCGGGCCTCTCACTGTTGTGGCCTCTCCCGTTACGGAGCACAGGCTCCGACGCGCAGGCTCAGTGGCCATGGCTCACGGGCCCAGCCGCTCCGCGGCATGTGGGATCTTCCCGGACCGGGGCACAAACCTGCGTCCCCTGCATCGGCAGGCGGACTCTCAACCACTGCGCCACCAGGGAAGCCCTGCTGATTATATTTCAAGTAACAAATAATTACATACATTTTATGGATTTCCTTCCCTTTATGCTTCTAGGTTTTGCTTTGATTGTGACAGGGGTCTCTACTTGCAGAAAAGTCATTAACTTTTTGGTGGAGCTTAGATGACAATGTCTATTAAAATTATTATTAGAACAAGACTAAATTTAGTAGTAAGGTACCAGTTTTTGGGTTGTGAGACCTAAACATACTATCCAATGATGTCATAAAACCTTCAATTAGCATTATTACAATCCAAGGATATTTCAATATTTTATATTATTTTCATCTTATAGAAAGACAAAAATAGAAGTATAGAGACATACCTTCCTCTTCTGTATCAAATTTGCTTTATCTTTTAAAAAATACACACTACGATCTGCTTCTTCTTTCTCCACCCCAGGCACCACCCTAATCCAATCTTATTACCTGTATTATTTGCTCCATACATTTGTATTGATATACTCCAATAGTCAAAAGAAACGGATCCTGTATTTATTAAGTGTGACTATTTTGTGCTAGATACTATATATCTGCTAGGTTAACTTAATTCTCACAGAACTCTCTCAAGGCATAATTTCCCCTCCTTTTTCTTTTCTTCCCCCAAAAGAGATTGAGACTCAAAGAAACTAAGTAACCTACTTAAGATCACATAGCTAGTAACTGGCAGAACCATGGTCTAAACTGACGTCACACACTGTCCAAAAAAAAAAAAGTATTGCTCCATTGGTACAGGCTTTAAAACAAAAAAGGGAACATTTATTGACTGTTTTCTGTGCTGTACTACAATTTTTAAATATCATATCTCTCAATCCTCTAAAAAAAATGGTAGGTATTGTTCACATTTTACAGATAAGGAAACCAAGGCTCAGGGAAATAAATAGCTTGACTGAAGTCCTAAAGCCAATAAATCGCAAAATTAGGATTTGAACCCAGGTCTGACCTCAGCACTATTTCTATAACACCATGAATTAAGCATTTATCGTTTACTGTAACTTTCTGAGTTTCCTATAACCTGTCTCTTACAAAAGGTCATAAACTTCTCAAGGATAAGGACCAGGTCATGGATATTTTGTATCTCCTATAGCATCTAGCACTATATCTGACCTAGATATGATAAATGATGTGAACACTGTTCCACTCTCCACCACAGGATGAATAATTTCAGAAGTACCACCCTTTCTTCAAGTCACTTCTTTGTTGAAGATTCAATAATGCTTTCCTATTACCTCCCATAACAAATCTAAACTCCATGACCTGATCTACTTGTCTTTTTTTTACTTCGGCATAACATACATTCAACAGGTATGCAAAGTGCACTAATCTTACCTATACAGCTCAGTTCAATTTTTTACATAGGTATACACCCATTTAACCACCATTCAAATCAATATACAGAATATTTCCAGGGTCCCAAAGGTTCCCTAGCTCCCTTCTAATCAATAACCACACCTTCCCCAAGGTAAGCATAATTTTTTTTGTTTAAGCATCATTTTGGCTTATATAACCACTGATTATTTTTGCCTGTTCTTTAATTTCATATAAATGGAATCACACAGCATATTCTTTGCTGTGTATGGCAACCTTTGTTGACATAATGCCTGTAAGATTCACTCATGGTGCTGTGGGTATCACTAATTTGTCTTTACTGCTGTGTAAATATATTATAATTTATTCACTTGTGTTGGTGGACATGTGAGTTGTTTTCAGTGTAGGGTTATCTATAAAGCAGCTAAGAATATTTTTATCCAAACGGTTTTCCAGGGGCTTGAAGGAATTTACATACTCTCCAGCAAAGGAGGGGAGTTCCAGTGGTTCTAACAATACATTCTTGCCGAGCCTGGCACTGTATTTTTAGTTTTAGCCATTTTGATGGGTCAGTAATGGTATCCCCAATGTGGCTTTAGCTTGCATTTCTCTGATGAACACGGTTGGATTTTAAAGGCTCTCTGTAACTTCACCCAACCTTATTTCCCATCATGGAGCCTGCTCACCCGTCAGGCCTGTCTATGTCTCTCCTTACTGTCCACTCAATGCACTCAGCTCGCTGTCACCTTCATAACTTTACTGTCTCTTCTGTTCCTCAAAACCCAATCCTACTCCCATGCTATAAAACTCAGTGCAGGGAATTCCCTGGCGGTTCAGTGGCTAAGACTCCACACTTTCACTGCCGAGGACCCGAGTTCAATCCCTGGTCAGAGGACTAAGACCCCGCAAGCCATGTGGCACAGCCAAAAAACAAAAATTAAAAAAAAAAAAAAAAAGCTCAGTGCAAGATGACCCTTTTCCAGAAAGTTTTCACTAATTAAATTTTTATGTCAGAAGTATTCAGAGAAGGGAGAAATTAGTGTGAGCTAGAAAAATTAACATTTGGTTCCATAGTGTCATTTGTGTTTCTCTACTGTCTCCTCTGCTAGACTTAATCTACCAGGGACAGAAACTAGACCTTAGACGTATCCCAACAAACACTAGAAGAACCACATTAAAAACAGTTTTCTTAAATTGAAAGTTCTTCTCCAGTGACTGGTGTAAAACTTAAATTTAGGAGTTCAAACTGGGCAGACCCTAAAAGCAGAACAAAAGGGAAGGCTTAGAGAATAAAACAAAGCTATAGCCTGTAAGAAATAAACCTTTCCTTCCCCTCCTCTCCTTGGACCCCAACTCTGGAGAACTCTGCTGTCCTTAACCTGATAGACCCCACCCTCTTCCCTCACTTTACCCTCCACTCCCTTCAGAAATGTTGGCTCCTGCCTCTGCTCTAGAAAGAATCACCAGAGAATGATCTATGACGGCCTGATTTCTTAATACGCCCAACCCCACCACTTTCAGCCAGAAAGACCACTTAAGGAGCTTAGTTTTTGACACTCCTTAGCTGTACATTAGTAGTTGTTTTGAGTAGCCAGGACTTCTCCCGACTGACCTTTAGGTAAATTCATTAGATACCCCAGTCCCTATCGGGCATTAGGAAACACACGCCCAAGATCCCCCAATTCTAAATCGGCATCCATATGTTATCATCAGCCACTGAAATTGTATTTATCTCTCTTCATCATCTCCAGTGCACTCATTCTAGGCCTCAAAAAGCCTTGGGACAGACTGGAACCTGATACCAAGACTCAAACTTATTCTCTGAACCAAAGCTAGAAAACTAGATGTAGGCCTGCCTATGACATCAGGCCTATAATTAAGGATAAAAAGACTCTTAATTCATGTGTTATTTTGGAAGACAGAGCCTGACTCTACCATCTTAACAGAAACAGATTAGCCTACAGATGAAGTTATGTTTGCCTTTCATTTTATGTTTTGTTTCCCAAGAGAGAATCTTCCTTTACTAGGATTTACTTTGTGTTTTATAAGCCTGAACTGCTGCTCCTTAAACCACCTCTTTTTTTTTTTTTTTTTTTTTTGCGGTACGCGGGCCTCTCACCGCTGTGGCCTCTCCCGTTGCGGAGCACAGGCTCCAGACGCACAGGCTCAGCGGCCATGGCTCACGGGCCCAGCCGCTCCGCGGCATGTGGGATCTTCCCGGACCAGGGCACGAACCCGTGTCCCCTGCATCGGCAGGCGAACTCTCAACCACTGCGCCACCAGGGAAGCCCCACCTCTCTTCTAATGTTGTATCATTCTCAGGTTGGTTTCTAGTACAGAAAAGCAGCAGCAGGGCATCACATTAGCAACTGTAATTGAGCTAATCTAGCCATGGACTAATGAGCTCTGTCTGGGATTCATAAGGACCAGAGAGTCGTTTTGTATTTGCTCAGCACCAAGGCCACAAATGGCACCTTTCATCATGAGGACACTGCCACTGGTAACTAAAGACAATGACAGTGAAAGTATATAATCAGAACATGTTTAAATAAGGAAGGTTTTATAGACTTAAATGATGTGTATTTTTAACTAGTAATCATTGTCACATGTGTATGAACATTTTATATGGGGTCATCTTGATTAATTCTCAGTCACCCAAGGGTGGTTTATCCAGTTCAGTTAGGCTCTGGCCAAAAAAAGGAGGCTAGGGCTAGGCCTAATGAAGATTTAAGACAACTAAGTGAATTTCTGTTTACTTTTAAACACATTCTAAATATAAACGAGTGTTTTACACTATAATTTACATATACCTCATTATGCATTTGACTCCCTATCTAAAGTAAAAAGTGTTAAATCATTCCTTCCTTCTCCCCAAAAATGCATTAAAGGAAATCTGCATTTTAGTTATCTAAATGAATTCTATGATTAATCTTTTTGGAATACAAATACTTATGCCCTACTGCATATGACTTATAAATCTGAAGTTTTATCAAAGGTACACATAAGGCATGAATGAGGATAAGGGTGACATCTCTTTCTCTTGGATTTTAGTAAAACTGTAATTTGAGACATGTTGCTTTGTTTACCATGACTATAATTATCCAAAGCCATTCAGATTCAAGTCAGTTTATAACACTTTGGAAGGAATATTTGGCTCCAAGTCAACTAACAATAGTTAAACAAGCTCTAATTTTTAAAAACTCTCCGAAGTATAGTCTGCAGGGCCCCTGCTGATACTACATTTCTTGATAAGAGACTCTGCTGTTCTGAAATAATATTCCCGGTTCCCAAAGTACAAAGCTGGCAGTGAGCTTTGGATATCTGAGTCTGCTCTCTGGTGGGCAACTTGGGAGTGTCACCTGTTTCTCACAAGATGCACTTGGTATTCAGGACAAAAAAAGATACTGGACACTGAACACAAGTCATTATGCAGAACTGAACACTGGTAAATAATAAAACCAGGAAAGGGAATGGAAAAAAGAAAAAGGACACAGAAAGCATGAAATACAGGACATAGGGAAAGAATGTGTAACCCCAATTTAAAGACAAATGATGTGGGATGGAGTCAATTCCTATACCCATGGCTAAACTGGAAACAGACATCAAGTGAGAGGAGGAAGGCAGGATGCAATAGTTGAGAGTCAGTCATGAATACTTAGAAGGGTGAGAGTTGAAAGCCAGCTACAGGCAGACGCAGAATGGAGGAAACTGTAATAATTAGAAATGTTAGAATGGGAAGGTAGTGCAATGGTAACAACCAAGCTACTTGAAATGGAGCAAAATTGGTAAAGCTAAAAGATTTCAGTGCTTGGAATGATTACTGCAGAAGTGACAGAATATTAGAATCTTCATTTGTATTTACAATACTGTATTGCCTAGTAAAGTCTAAAGCACTGTAGAAATATTACTTACTTCTATTGTTATAAAAACACAAAGCTACAGTGCCATTAAGAAATCATCTACTCTGACTTTTTAGTTTCACTGATGGAGAAATTAGGCTCATAGGTAAAATGACCTATTGATCACAGAGTAGAATGACCGCAAGGACACAAAAGTGGTCAAAGAATATAGCTGAACTTTGAAGAAAGTTCAGTGCTAAGGGTAAATGAACCAGTTACAAGAGGGAAGGAGTAGAGACCTTAGTGATTGCTGATAATGCAGAGAAAGGAGAGAGAAGACAGCTCTCTACTGCCTTCTGGTGGGGAATGAAAGAAAGGCAAGGATCTGTTTTAAAAACAAAAATCTTACCTGTGCCTGCAAAGGCAGGCAGAGAAGGAGATACTTTCTGGGGGCACCAAATATATTTTCAGGCAGGGAAAGACATAAAAAGGTACACTTAAGGGGTATGTGCCCTTCTGTGATGTTAAGGAAAATGAGGTCACACAGATGATAACTAAGAGTCAAATGATCATCTTGAGACTCCTTCTAGAGTGGTGGCTGAATCAAAGAAATAGTTAGAAATTCAGACTCTCTAGTCCCACCCAGACCTACTGAATCAATCTGCACTTTAACAAGATCCTCAGGGGATTCAACTGTACATTAAAGTTCGAAAGCACTACTTTAGAGCACATTTATTCTTCCCCTCCTCCAAAACCCTGCTTCTTCAATTACCGCTTCTCTCATTCACATCTGCTATCCCTTACCACACACAGGTTTCCTCATCACTGCCAAAAAGCCCTCTCTCCTATCTGTAACCCCTCCCACTTCAGACACCATACATCACTCCAATTCTTCCCTCTTCCTTGTCCTCCACATCAGCAAGTCCTGAGAGCTTCACTTACAAGATACACCCCCAAATGTATTCATTTCTCTTAATCCTCACGCTCATCAATCTGGTCGGAACCACTAGGATATCTCATCTACACAACCACAAGAGCCTCCTAACTGGTCTCCCTACCTCCTCTCCCACTGTTTTACCATCCATTCTCAAAACAGCCAGAGTGTCATATTTTTAAAACAAAAATTAAACCATGTCACTCCTCAGCTTAAATTCCCCGGTGCCTAGCTCACTTAGAATAAAATGCAATATCCTTACCATGGCTCACAGGTGCTGTATTAGCCGGTTCCCATTTCCTCTGAAATCTATTCCAGCCATTCCCACTCTCTTTCCAAGCTCAAATCACACTGCCTTCTTTCTGTTCCTCAAAAATACCAAGCTTCCTCCTGTCTTAGGGCTTTTGCACCCACTGTCTCCTCAGCCTGCTATGCTCTATGTCCAGATCTCTGAATGGATGGATTCTTCCTGCTATTCATATCTCAGCACATATTTGACCTCAGAAAGGCCTTTTTAGTTTTTTGGCTGTGCCACGGCTTGCAGGATCTTAGTTCCCTGACCAGAGATTGAACCCCGGGGCCACAGCTGTAAAAGCCAAGCCCTAACACTGGACTGCCAGGGAGCCTTTCTTAACCACCCTATCTATCACCACATTCTATGTTCTTCAGAGTACATATCACATCAGATTGTTTATATACTTGTGTATCGTCTGTCTCCCTCCACTAGTATGTAAAATCCATGTGAGCAGGGACCAGGTCTGTTTCAGTCATCACTGCCCCCACAGTGCTTAGAACATGCTTAATATTTAGTAGGTACTCAATAAATACTTATGGAATAAATGCGTATCAACTTCTCTCCTCCGCACTGCCGAGCTTCTTGAAACTCCCTGCCTCTCCGTGCCATGGTCTGACTCCTCTCCACCTAGCTCCTTCCCTTCTCCATTCCACACACCCCTACTCAGGAATCAGCAGCCTTTCCTCAGTCCTCAGAGTCTCTGGCCTGTCTGCAGCATCTGACACTGATGACCGGAACCTACATCACACAGTTCTGGCACTCACTTTTATAGAAATAGAAGTTTTATGGAAACAGATTATTTTCCAGAATTCTTTACTCAGACCTATTCTATCCTTCCATTCTCCCTCAGGAATTTCAAAACTTCGCAAGGCTTCAGCCACCTGTACTAGCATCACTATCACTTTTCTAGATCATTTTCTTTCCTGAACTTTGGAATTATTTCCATATGCTTGAAACCCATTTCCAACTGGACAGTGCCTTGGGACTAGGCACTCTGAAGTCAGTATTTCTCCTCTTCACGGTGGCCTCTGAAAAGAGCTTCTCTTACTGACATGTGTGACCCACAGCAGCATTCTCCCAGTTGCCAGGCTTAAAACCTTAAAGTTATTTGTAATGATGAACGCTTGGCAGATACGTTGCCAAGTGCTACGGATTTTTCCTCTGAGATGTCTCACATTTCTCTCATTTCCATTTCTATCTTCACTATCCTCGTTCAGGCCAAATTAGTACCACCTGGACTGCTGCAGCTTCTAACTGGTCTTCCTACCTCTCTTCCTTCCAGTTTCACCTATTTAACAATCTCCTGAAGTGCAGCTTTACTTCAAAAGGGAAATGCAATTTGTGAATATAATCTATTTCCTTTAAGAACCTCAAGGGAAAGGTTAGTCCCCTATTCAGTGTCAGAAATGTCCTCTACAACTATCAAAATAATAATTCCTTTCCTCTTCCAGAATCCAAAAGAGAAGACCATATTAGAAAATGTGACTTCTTAGCAGCAGTGGCTCTTAAACCAGAATCACCTGAGAAGCTTTTAATGGTACAGATGCCACAATTCGACAAATGCCAAAACAAAATTCACCAGGAAAACAATAAGAGAACAATGAGATGGGGCTAACTCTACAAACACTAAAACACTGTAAATAGCTTCAGTAACTAAAATACAGAGTTACTGGCAGATGAATAAACACACTAAACGAACAGAATTGCATGCCTGGAGACTTTAGAAATGATAGATGGCATCTCAAATTAAGGGGTAGGGAGAGGATGGACTATTTGAAAAGATGTGGGTCAACTGGGTAGCCTTGAGAGGAAAAAAGTTAGATCCATACCTCATACCCTATGCCAGGATAAATTCTAAATGGATCAGAGATTCAAACACAAAAATCAAAACTATAAGTACTAGAAGAAAAATTCTTTTTTAATTTGAGAAAAGCTTTTCTAATTAAAAACTATAAAAAATTTCAAATTTGACTATATATAAGTAAAAAATTCTGCATAGGGCTTTCCTGGTGGCACAGTGGTTGAGAATCTGCCTACTAATGCAGGGGACATGGGTTCGAGCCCTGGTCTGGGAGGATCCCACATGCCGTGGAGCAACTAGGCCCGTGAGCCACAACTACTGAGCCTGCGTGTCTGGAGCCCGTGCTTCGCAACAAGAGAGGCTGCGATAGTGAGAGGCCCGCGCACCGTGATGAAGAGTGGGCCCCGCTTGCCACAACTAGAGAAAGCCCTCGCACAGAAACGAAGACCCAACACAGCAAAAATAAATAATAAAATGAATTAATAAACTCCTACCCTCAACATCTTCTTAAAAAAAAAAAATACTGCATAGCAAAAAAAAAGCGTATCACAGATAAGCAACAAACTAAGAAAAAAATTTTGCATCTCATATCACAATGGGCTAATTTCTGTAACATTTAAGGAATACCTAGAAATTGATAAAAGACCAAGAAAAAAACAAGGATAAGAATACACAGTTCACAGAACAGATGCTTAGCCCCACTCAAAGTAAGAAAATATAAATTAAAATTACAATGAGATAGTTTATCTATCAGACTGTTTACCTGTCAACTGTGTACCTTATCAGATCGGTAAGGATCCGATTGTTTGATAAATGCACTGCCTTGATAAATCTAAAGGGAAACAGGTTCTGTCAGATATTGCTGATGAGAGCGTAAACTGATAGACCCTCCAAAGAGGTTAATTTGGCATTATATATCAAAATTACAAATGTATATTCTCCCTGACTCAAAAATTCTATTTCTATTATGTTTTTTAAAAAAGAAATCTCTGGAAGGATGACTAATAGCTAAAACTAATAACAAAAACTAATAAAACTAATTTGGGGGTACATGGTAATTGGAAGGATGGAGAATAGGGTGAGAAGACTTCTCACTGTGTATCTTCTTCTATTTTTGATATTTATGCTAAGTGAAATGTCAGACAGAAAAATACTGTATGATAACACATGTGGAATCTAAAAGATACAACAAACTAGTGAATATAACCAAAAAAAAAACAGACTCACAGATACAGAGAACAAACTAGTGGTTACCAGTGTATGTGGGGGGGAGGGGCAATATAGGGACGGGAGAGTGGGAGGCACAAACTAATGGGTGTAAGACAAGCTCAAGGATGCACTGTACAACATGGGGGATATAGTCAATATCTTATAATAACTGTAAATGGAAAGTAACCTTTAAAAATTGTATTAAAAGAAACTATAGGCTTTAGAGAAAGACAAAGAAAATGAAAAAACCAATTTATAAAACAGTGTATAGGACCCCTTTTTAAAGCTATTTTTATATGATCTTAAATGAAAAAAATATGGAAGAAAATGCACCAGAGTGTTAGCAGTGATAACCTTTGGCTCACAAGGACTTTCTATGTCATCCTTCCCTGTGTTAGTACGTAATTTCTTATATTTATAAAGTTTAAAAGCACAAGCTTTATTCATGCTCCTGGTGTAACACTCAAAAGCCTCTAATGTGCAACAGGGTAGAATGATTAGCAAATGTAATTCAAATACGTTGTATGTTTCAAACTAAGAAGTTAATTGTTCAGTTGAAAAAATAAATGGGTATACCTCCAAAAGAAAGATAACTAGGCCCTAATCTCAAGGAAAATGACCTTGACCTTAGGTCTGAAGCAAGCCTAAGCCCATATATTGTTTTTTTGGTTTTTTTGAGGTACGCGGGCCTCTCACTGTTGTGGCCTCTCCTGTTGCAGAGCACAGGCTCCAGACGCGCAGGTTCAGCGGCCATGGCTCACGGGCCCAGCCGCTCCACGGCATGTGGGATCTTCCCGGACCGGGGCACGAACCCGTGTCCCCTGCATCGGCAGGCGGACTCTCAACCACTGTGCCACCAGGGAAGCCCCCATATATTGTTTTTAAGAGCTGAGAGCCACTGCTATAGAATTTCCTGAGTAAATCATAATGACTCCCTGTCTCTTCCTATGGCACTGATAAATATTGTTTCTGGTCTTTGTTTTATGTTTTGCTTTTTAACAGACAGAGTTTTGGTAGAGAATACACTTAATAATCCTAAGGGAATCTGGAGGCTAAAAGAGAGTAGACACACTAAGAAAACACTACAACAGAAGTGACTATACCGGGGGCTTCCCTGGTGGCGCAGTGGTTGAGAGTCCGCCTGCCGATGCAGGGGACACGGGTTTGTGCCCCGGTCCCGGAAGATCCCACATGCCGCAGAGCGGCTGGGCCCGTGAGCCATGGCCGCTGAGCCTGCGCGTCAGGAGCCTGTGCTCCGCAATGGGAGAGGCCACACAGTGAGAGGCCTGCGTACCACAAAAAAAAAAAAAAAAAAAAAAGAAGTGACTACACGGTTCCAGATCTGCCTTGCCTATCATCACAACAAACAACCTGCCTTTCTCTTCTCTTAGAAAGAATGCCTTTAGCATAAATACATTTCATTCAAAGCTATCTGAGCTTCATGGCTGTTAAGTCATCATTTTGATGTGCCTACAAGGCTAGGCAAAACATACGTACTAATTTGTGGCTTTAAAACCACAGCTAGACTCTTCATTACATAAGAGTCAGGTTAAAGAGTTATCTATGGGATGTAAAAATCTAAAGACCTATACCACACAGAATTCTGTAGTCAACAGTTTACCTAGAATCATTAAGTAAACAACCCTATTTATAAAACATCCATACTCGGGACTTGGTAAGGTAGTGGTGTACTATTTTTCCAAGGTTAAGAACAGGAGAAAAATGATATGTGAAATATACCTGCCCTAATTCTTTTTTTTTTTTTTTTCTTTTGGCCGCACCACACCACATGTGGGATCCTAGTTCCCCAACAAGGAATCGAACCTGCGCCCCCTGCACTGGAAGCGCAGAGTCTTAACCACTGGACCACCAGGGAAGTGAACCTGCCCTAATTCTTATCAGCTAATCCCAGAGTCAGAACATGGATTTTAGACATATCATTTAAAAGATCATTACAGCAAACATCTTAAGCCAACAGAATGCTTGTTTTTTGCAATAAGTATTATCTGAGCCTGTTTCCATGACTCTTTATAGAAACTTCATCCTTACTACACCCCACCATCTTACTATAATCATAAATAAAGGCAAATTATGCAGGAGATATGGCCTCAACAGGAGAGATCATTCCAAGGAGTAAGGGAAAAAACTAACATTTATTGGACCACTGCTATGTACCAGGCACTATGCCTTATACTCTTATACTTAATTCCTTATTTGATCCCCACAAAAATCCAATGAGAAATATATTTTAAACCCCAAACGGAATCTCAGACAGGTTAAGTATTTTATCCAAAATCTGTTAAGCTGTTAAGTGATAGAGCCGGAACTGAAACCCATGTCCTACTCCAAAACCTATTTTCTTCTACTACAATCAGATACCTCTCTTAACAAAGAACACTTAAGGAGTAAATAAAGAGGTAAAAATGAGATAATTTAAATGTATCTAGCAAAATGAAACCTCTGTATTCATCCACTGAACAACATTTAAGAAATGAATATTGTATCAAGCTGGACATGTTACACTTGAACAAATTGAGACTTCAGAGCTTCAGGAACCTGTCTCAGGTCACATGGCTGTTAAATGAGGAGATTAGATAGCCTGACTCCAGAGACCATGCTCTCGACTACACTATGCTGCCTCTCTAAAATTCAAAGGAAAACACGAGTGAAGCATTAATGTTGTGCACTGCAGTGAAAAAATTTAGGCCATCTTAATTCCATACAAACAGTCTTGAAAGGACTGTTAGTTGAGTGATTCCTAGTAATGGGCCCACTAGATGAAAAAGGGAAATGTTTGTACTTTTCTCAAAGTGATTTCACAGTTTTATACATATTCATCTGGATTATGAATAGTATTTAATAATAAAGATTTTTAACTGCCTTGATAATAAATATTACTGCCTTATATTTAATGCTTTTTAAGTTTTCCAAAATGCTTTCACATACATTATTTTAACTGTTATAACCATTGATAGCTTCTCATCTTTATTCCTGTAGAATAAAACCAAAAGACCTGGCATCTACTTAAGATCCCTCACACCTCTGCCTTTCTAGCTTAATTTACTACCAAACACACTCACAAAATGTTATGTTTCAGCTACCCTGTTCTCTGAAGATTCCACCTTTGTTCATGCCACTGTACATGCAATTCCTGTTGTCTGGAATGGTTTTCCCAGTTACCCATCTGGTACATCTTTACTGCTCTTTCAAGAGCTGGTTCCAATATCTTCCCCATGAAACCTTCAGTTCACTGAAGTAGTCACTCCCTCCTCTATGACCACCAAATCCTTTATAACACATCTCTAGCATAGGATTTATTATAATTATTCATGTGTTTCTTTTACCAAGAGATTGAGCTCCTTGGAAGTAGAGACCATGTCTTTCTCATCTTTGTATTCCCAGTGGCAAACTCATAGCACATAGTCAATATTTATGAAATGAATAAGAGTGAATTATAGAATAATAAATTGGGAAATAGAAGATATAAGCCCCATACTAAGCCCCCAAACTGCAAAGTTTATACCTCAGCCTTTTCAGCTGTAAAATAAGTAATTTTCTTTTATTTATTTTTTTATTTTTTATTTTTTTATTTTTTGTGGTATGCGGGCCTCTCACTGTCGTGGCCTCTCCCGTTGCAGAGCACAGGCTCCGGACGCGCAAGCTCAGCAGCCATGGCTCACGGGCCCAGCCGCTCCGCGGCATGTGGGATCCTCCCGCACCGGGGCACAAACCCGTGTCCCCTGCATCGGCAGGCGGACTCTCAATCACTGCGCCACCAGGGAAGCCCTCTTTTATTTTTTAAAGATTCTATATTTATTTATTTTTGGCTGCATTGGGTCCTCGTTGCTGTACGCGAGCTTTCTGTAGTTGCGGCGAGCGGGGGATACTCTCTGTTGCGGTGCGTGGGCTTCTCATTGCAGTGGCTTCTCTTGTTGCGGAGCATGGGCTCTAGGCGTGCAGGTTTCAGTAGCTGTGGCACACGGGCTCAGTAGTTGTGGCTCGCAGGCTCTAGAGCACAGGCTCAGTAGTTGTGGCACACAGGCTTAGTTGCTCTGTGGCATGTGGGATCTTCCTGGACTAGGGCTCAAACCCGTGTCCCCTGCATTGGCAGGCAGATTCTTAACCAGTGCGCCACCAGGGAAGCCGTTTCATTTTTTTTTTTTTTTAATATTTACTTATTTATTTATTTTGGCTGCACCAGGTCTTAGTTGTGGCATGCAGGATATCTAGTTGTGGCATGCGGACTACTTAGTGGCGGCATGCATCTGGGATCTAGTTCCCTGACCAGGGCTTGAACCCAGGTCCCCCACATTGGGAGCTCAGGGTCTTACCCACTGGATCACCAGGGAAGTCCCTAAACTAAGTAATTTTCAATTCAATTCAACATTAACTACAATGACCACGCTTCCCAATCAATGTAACACATAGGAATATTCTGAGAGTTCTTTAGAAGGGACACAAAAAATCCAAATAATCGTTATTACCTCCTCCATCATGGCATCCTGTGTGGCTGAGATTTCTCCTTTGGTTGCGCCGCTGTGTACCAGGTTCCTTAATCGTATACAGAATTCTCTCATCTATGATAGAAACTTATTCAGTTACCCATATTCAACTATAAATGAGCCTAATAGACCAGTGCTAGCTCTATTTTGAAGTATAACTCAGCCAAGACCCCGGGCAAAGTTCATAAAAGCAAATGCATTTTTCCCCAACCAGTCCACTTAAACACAGAGCTAAAAACACTCTCCATAAGGAGAAAAGACATGGATCACTCCCCAAAAATACTAGATGGAACTGCTCCTGCTCTGCAACTGATGGCACCCTCTGTGACACATGTCTGGGGATGGGGAAAACATGTAATTCCATAATGCCATCGCCCTCTGAAAAAGCAAGAGACAAGCTGATTATGCCACTAAGTCACTCTAATAGACTTTAATTTACAATTTTACTGGTTGTCCATTTCTTCCCTGTAAAATCATTGTGACCATGGCTATGCCAACCCCCAATATACTTTTCATTTTTGTTGTTTTCAATTTTGAGAGATGCCAAAGATAAAGGTGAGTCATAAACCTAACCACCGTGCTAAAGAGAATCTTGCTCCCACCTGAAATGGAATCCAATGCTATACTATTTTTTTTTTTCAATGCTATACTATTAATGACCTTTTAGCCTGTGGATAATAATCCCCAGTTTCCTGGGTGGAAAATAACCTACTTCTAATATTGAGGAAACACATTTACAGTTTATTTTAAAATGTAGTCTTTCTCCCAGGGATGACAAATCCAATTTTAGCCTCATAGATCAAGACAGCAGATTCTGGCAACTCCCAGTTCTTAAAAAAGATGTCTGGCTGGCAGAGCAGCATCCCTGTAGGATTCACAATCCTCCTTGGGAAAATGGGTTATGTAGAGAAGAGAGAATGATTCATTAAGACAACTGAGGCAATAAAAAGCAGTTCAGTGACTACATCAAATGTTAAGTGAATGGATAAACTACACTGATATAGATTGGGGAAGCCGCAGAACTCTGCACACTCTTTGAGGAAGTCTTCCAAAGAGTTCTTTTTGGTTTTACTAGAACATAAAGCTGCCCCAGTCCACCTCCACTAGAACCAAGTTAGCATGCTTGTGGCTGAGAATGGGACTTTCTTTCCTCAGTACCCATAAGAAAATATTAAAATCAATAGAAATAAAAGTGGGAGATTTTTAAAGAGAAGGAAAAAAACCACCCTAATCTCAATTATTTTTAAAGTTAATATGAGACTACATTGCCTTGGATAGACACTGAGTAGCTATCTTATACATAGACTGTGTATACTGAAATGCCCAGGAACGTCCCTGGAAAATCAGTTAGGAGTTTTAAGGTAAGCATACTACATGCAATCCCACCCTGCTCCATATGCTTTACCTTGTGATTCAGAATATCATTCATCCTTCTGGTTGCCTCTGTTGTATAAGATTCAGGGAAGCACTTCTTAGGGATAACACCATATTTTTCTAAAAGAAAACAAATTTTAATGTTCAATAAAGTAAACGTATACTCCAGTGACAGGAACCCTGGCAAAAATAACTATTGCTTTTTCAAATAGGCCATATTGGGCTTCCCTGGTGGTGCAGTGGTTGAGAGTCCGCCTGCCAATGCAGGGGACATGGGTTCGTGCCCCGGTCCGGGAAGATCCCACATGCTGCGGAGCGGCTGGGCCCGTGAGCCATGGCCGCTGAGCCTGTGCTCCGCAACGGGAGAGGCCACAACAGTGAGAGGCCTGCATACCACAAAAAAAAAAAAAAAAAAGGGCCATATTTTGCTAGTCTAACTCAGAAAACTTAATGAGCTTACAATATTATTAAACAGGTCATTTAATCTGCCTATTTATCCATTTATCTTGAATTAATTCTGTTCTTTTTAATCTAACACACTTTGTAAAGTATTCAGCATGATGAAGTTTCTCCAAAAGACAATTTTTTGAATGAGGACATTTTCAAACAGTTGCAGTTTCAACGCGTTTCTTGATTACATCAATGGATAAGAGATAAACTTTTTCATAGAAAGTTAGTTCTACTTAATACAACCTTTTCTTCTCTAACTCAACCTTCACAGTACCTATCTCCTTACCTCTAATTTAAGAAAGGTACTTAATAGGTAAGAGTGTGAGATAAAGGTTCTTAGAGCTAACTGTATACCCCTCTGGGGACCAATTCTACTCTGTACTTAACCACCAAAGAAATGGCCTATGCCTAACTACAGAGCCGTGCTTGATCATGCTGGGTTTCAGTTTCATTAGAGAAAGGCTCTTACCAACAATATTGACAAGCATATCCCATTGTCCTCCATCATTTGCAGGATTCGTAAGCAAATACTGCACCAGCCTACCATCCTCAGGCTCCTTTTTCTGGGCTGTGTCCACAAAAGCATTTAAGAAGAAATAACAGCGTTCAACCTAGAGTAAGAGAAGTTAAATAAAATTAAAGGAGAAGAGAGCTAATATCTTTATTGGCATTATCAACAGAATATGAGTCCTGGAACTACTGTAGACCCAACAGTGTAGGTATTTTTAAACTAAAGTTGGTAATTACATAGCAGTATCTCTAGGGCTTCCCTGGGGGTCCAGTGGTTAAGACTCCGCACTTCCACTGCAGGGAGCATGGGTTCGATCCCTGGTCGGGGAACTAAGATCCCACATGTCACGTGGTGTGGGGGGGGAGAAAGCAGTATCTGGCTTCATGAGAATGTCTGAAGTGTTTTCCTTTATCTGTGTGTACACATTGTAATAGTTTATCCGAATCAAGGCACTGCTTTATTCTGAAACAGAAAAATCTGATATTTAGAGTCTTCAATCAATAAAGATCTAATGGACACATATAACATACACTTTAAAGATAAAAAACTGGAATAAAATTATTTACTGTTTTTCAGACAAGTATTACCCGGAGAAAGGGAATTAGGTCCTAGAAATACAAATAATCTACTTAAAGATGCTAAAAGGGGAAATCACTGAAAACAAAATAAAAAATTTTAAATAAGAAAGAAACAAGGAAGTAGTAAGGTGAGTCATCAGACTTATTATTTCATTGCAAAAAGTAGCCACCTACCAACCAAAAGTAGTTCTGCCTTTGGAAAGAGTCAACTTTTGATACTTTGGAAATCAGAATAAATGCTGTCCCATCTATAATGGAAGGCAGACTACAACTAGAAAAGCAAGAAACGAAGAGATAGTCCCTACCAAGGTTGATATTGAAACAAAAAGAATATTTCAAGATCAGTCCCATACCTTGTCCCAGAAAAAGAGGTAAGACTGACTAAATTCAAATTCTTCAATATTTAATTTTCTCATGAATGGAAGTCTCATAACATTCAGACAAGAAAAGATCCAGCATCGCCCTGAAAAAAGAAAACAAATCAAGAAATTATGATGAATGTTCACATAGATTCCATTGTTCCAACTGTATTTCCCAACACTGAATCTATGACAAGATCTTGGACAATTTAAGACCAAATCAGAAAGAGCAGAAAGATACAAAAACAAAAACAAGAAAGGTAGTACTTACTATCTGCAATATATATGCAAAGGTTTATATCCTTAACATATAAAAAAATCCCTTTACGTATCACATAAAGAATCAATTACAAATCACCTAAGAAAATTACATTAGAAAAAGAAATACTGGTAGAGAAACATGAGCAAAGATCATGAACAGCTAATTTAATAGTCAAAAAAGATACAAATAGCCAAGAAACATTTTTTTAAAGTTCATCATAAGACACCTGTTAAATGGAGAAACGTTATTTTTCAATTAATAATGCCCAATATTGGCAAGGACCTGGGGAAACAGCATTATTATATACCCTGGATAGGAATCTAAACAGGTAAAAAATATCTGAAGGCAATCTGGCAATATGTGGCAAAACCTTTAAAATGTCTCCACCCTTTAATGTGGAATATATAGTATATGCTTCAGTATAAGATGACTCTAACATAAGTCAATCCCCATGCCCCCAACGAGAATTTTTTTTTAAGTTATTTAGTTAACTGGATTATATAAACACTTAAAAATATAGATGAAATAGTAACTGTCTGCCTATAATATTTAATTTAGTAGCTTTAATATTTAGATATTTAAAATCATATTAATATAATAAATTGATGCAGAAGCATTGTTTTTTCCACTTTCACATGTCATTTTCACACTGATACACACTTTTCACGTGCATCTTGGCATCAGTGCCTTTACCATTATTAGATCCACTCTTTCAAACAGAACACATCATCCTTCTTCCATCTACTATGTCTGAGTCACAGCAATGCTTTGAATCCATGCATAATGCTGTCCCTAAAAAATGTTATGCCACCACCATATAATCATATTCGTCATTTGTCCTGTAAGTGGATAATCACACACTCCACAATGTCACCATCTTTTGTACTTCTGTACTTCATCTCTCACCAAGTGATCTTTAGAGGTCTATTTACAAGGATATCCAACATTTCCACGTGAGGTCATGTCCTAGAAAAATACTGCATTCAAATTTTCTGCTTTTTAAAAAAACGGATTCAATCAAATGATCTCCATAAGTATCCCAAACTAGCATGGATCAAGGTCATTTCAGAGTAATTAATGTCTTTGCCAAAATGTACTTTACTTCCCATTAAATTAACTGAGAATGCTCATTATCAAAGTCTTTGTAAAGCCTCACACATAGGGTAACTCTTTTCTAAGGAAGATTCAGAGGGGAAAAACCTTGACTTTTATCTGGGCATAACTTTTTTACTAATATGAAAATACATCATAATATATTGGTAAGTGAAAAAGGTAGGGAGGTTACCTAACAATATGTAAGGTATCACTTATGTTAAACACACACACACAGAATAAAGTCCTGACAGAATACTTACTCTCGGTATTTTGCAAATATTCTACAATTGAACAACAGTAATCTTACACGAAGAAAAAATAATTAAAAATAAGTAACTACACACAGTGTTTTTCAAAAGTCACTAATGGGGCTTCCCTGGTGGCACAGTGGTTAAGAATCCACCTGCCAATGCAGGGGACACGAATTCGAGCCCTGGTCCAGGAAGATCCCACATGCTGCGGACCAACTAAGCTCGTGCACCACAACTACTGAGCCTGCGTTCTATAGCCCGCGAGCCAAGCCACTGCAATGAGAAGCCTGCGCACCACAATGAAGAGTAGCCCCGGGGCCTCCCTGGTGGCGCAGTGGTTGAGAGTCCGCCTGCCGATGCAAGGGACATGGGTTCGTGCCCCTGTCCGGGAAGATCCCACATGCCGCGGAGCGGCTGGGCCCGTGAGCCATGGCGGCTGAGCCTGTGTGTCCGGAGCCTGTGCTCCGCAACAGGAGAGGCCACAACCGTGAGAGGCCCGCGTACCGCAAAAAAAAAAAAAAAAAAAAAGAGTAGCCCCCATTCACCGCAACTAGAGAACAGCCCGCGCGCAGCAATGAAGACCCAACACAGCCAAAAATAAATAAAATTTTTTTTTAAAAGTCACTAATGACTTAGTATAGCTCATCTCTACCTTGGTTTTATCTGTATGCCACCTCTCTCATAAGCACACTATTATTTTCTAGTGAGGAAATCTGGATGAACTGTTAATGTGAAAACTGCAGGAAAATAACCTACATAGCTCATGTGCTATTTGTACCTCTTGCAAATAAAAGTGACATTACAGGATACATAAGATATGATCTGTTCTAGATGAACATTTCCAGGCTTTTCCCTAAAAGGGCACTGCAATCTAAACCATGTAGGACCACTAATAACATTACTAACTGGATCTAACTGGATAATTTGTAGCCTGACAGGCCACACCACCCCAAGCACTTTCTACTGTGGCAAAACATTAATTACTGCAAGATCATAATTTTTTTCTTAAAATTTAAAAATAACCTTTACTGAGGTATAATTTACATACAATAAAATACATCCATGTTATAAATGTACACTTTGAGTTCTGACTGGCTTTAAGCAAGCAGTGATCTACTTTCTGCCAAAATAAATAGACTGGGAGTAGTTTTAAAATGGATAGACTTTAAAAAGTCCTTTTAGTACAATTCTGCCATGAGAATGTCCTTATTTACATTCCTGGATAACCCATCTTTCACTGTAGCTGTTTTTCTGTTTTCTAGTGGTGCTAGATAGCAGATAGCAAAGCAAGAGCTCTTGACCACCAAGGCATGAGAAATGAGTATTTTTCTGTATTACAAACTAGTCTACTGGTGGTAACTTAACCCATTAGCACATGTGTTCAAATTGCAACCAAAAGGTACACTTAAAAATAACATTTGATGACATTTTGATGCAATTACATTGTGTCTTTTCCATCCCATACATTTGTACATGGCCTTCAGGGAAACGTGGAGGTGTCCTCTAGGGCATGAACCTTTTTGCATGATCTGTTTCGTACCAAGAACATATATCTCCAAGACATGGGGCCGCAGTCACATAACTTCAAGACAGAATATCGTGAATTACATTCAAACAGATGACCATGGGCTAGTCAGTCACTTTAGTGCTCAAATCAAATATATTAACGAACCACAGAGCACGAAAACAAGTTACAAAGTAACCTTCTTGGACCTGCCTGTACTTGGCGCCTGTTCTCTAAAAATTCACTACAACTTCTTTCTATCCAAACCTCTTCTCCCCAAGGCCATTCTTAGGTGAGACACCACAATGGGACGCTGTCAATAAAGTCAAGGGAAGTGTGCAAGAAGTTTGAAGACCTCACCTGAGCTCTTCTGGTTGGTGACGGGCTTGCCTTCAGGATGCACGGCGTGCTGGAACACATGCTGAACACCCTGGACCGTGGCCCTCTTCAGACAGATGTCCAGGAGGTCGTGGGTGGTGCCGACATTCTGGGCCAGTACGAACTGAGGATCGGAATTCAGTTTCTGAAGCAGAGCAGCTACCTTCTCCGAATTCAGTCCTGCTAAAAGACCAAATGGGATTGATTATAACATCAAAAAGAGGCTGAGAAGGGCTGATCCGGGACTCCCACACTCGGGCTCTAACTTGGTAAGAGCATCCCGTGGTGACCATAGCAGCGGAGAAGCCCTTCACCGGCGTCCTCGCCCACGACGCTGCCTCCCTCCGGGCCGCTCCAGCCCACCCAGAAAGCTCTACCCTCACCATCGCCCCGGGACCCGGCCCCGGCCCTTCCCCGCCGCCCCGGCCCTTCCCCGCCGCCGGGCCTCCGGGGCGCAGCTGAGTCCCCAGAGGCCACCCGCGCCCCCCGGCTTACCCTCGGCGGGGAAGAGTGGCGCCTCACCCGCGTCGTTCATGGCGCCCACGCTGCCCGGCGGGGGAACGGTAGTTTCGGGGTCCTCAGGCAAGAGCCGGGGCTGCACAGCGGCTCACTGCCTAAGCTGCCCGACCTGTCTCTCGCACCCCGACCGCCGGAAAAAGGAAACCGGCTCAGCGGTGGCGGACGGCTGAGAGAAACGGGGTCCGCGGAGGGACAAAACTCCCCCCACGCGTTGCTGAGTCAGCGCCATCGGGGCTGGCCCCGCCCGTGGGAGGGCCGAGGGGGCGGGTCGCTGACGCGCTGCAGCCGCCTGCGCCCCCGCCACGGGCGGGTTCCCCTCGGCTCAGGCCCAAGCTCTCCCTCAGCGCTGCCAGCCGTCGGCCCCGGCGGAGCCGGCGTCCACAGACAGCCGTGATTATGCTTCCTGACCACCGGGGCGCCCTCCTGGGATAAGGTCAGCCCCGAGCGTGGAACTCGAGGGGTTACATGCTGGGCCCGGAGACCGAATACCCTAGCTTTGTGAAATTGGCTCCATGAAGCCTTTTCAGAGGCCAAAAGGGGGCTCCAAGGCGGTAGGGCGGGCTCAGGGGCCGCATAATTAAGCACTGGGCTTAGGATGGGTTGACTCGTTTCAGAAATGAACCCGAAAGCTATTCCAATAGGCATCCTTGGCCGACCAGCCACAGCACTTTCAATGGCAATGTTTTTTGTGTTTGAGGGGAAATGGAATCAAGCTCTTTCTTACCCACTCAGTTGCTACCAGGGTTCAACAAACATACAATTGCTGGAACCTCCCTGGTGGCGCAGTGGTTAAGAATCCGCCTGCCCATGCAGGAGACACGGGTTCGATCCCTGGTCCGGGAAAATCCCACATGCTGTGGAGCAACTAAGCCCATGCAAGCCACAAGTACTGAGCCCGCATGCTGCAACTATTGAAGCCTGCGTGCCTAGAGCCCGTGGTCCATAGCAAGAGAAGCCACCACAATGAGAAGCCCACGCACTGCGTGGAAAAGTAACCCCCGCTCGCGGCAACTAGGGAAAGCCTGCGCGCGGCCAAAAAACCCAAAGCAGCCAAAAAAAAAAACAAAAAACCAACAACATAAAAAACATACAATTGCTCATTTCGAGGAAACTACCCATTCTGGGCTTCATGGAGTCAGTGAGTGTCTCCTACCTAGCTAAGGGAAGTGAAAGAAGTCAGTCTGATGCATCGATACTGTTTTGTTTGTCCAGCCCTCTACAAAACCTTCAAATGAGCGGGCCCTCGTCCCCAGGCTTTCAGGATAACTGAGAAGTTTAACAAGGTTTTGAGATAGTGAAGCCTTTTTGTGTTGTTTTTCGTGCTCTAAAATCTCAAACTTCAGTGAGATGTTGGCTGGGACCCAAAGGTGATGAAACAAATCCAGATAGATCTGTCTACCACTGAAAAGCCTGACTCTGCTACTTAGAGCAGTGAGAGTCTTCTGTGGAACCTAGCATCTAGGTCCTAGATTGAAAATAATCTCTGATTCTAAGGAACTCTAATATCTGGGGAAAAACCATACTCAGACACCAATCAGTCATTTGAGAAATCACAGTCTCTGTGTCCCTAGAGAGACCTAGCCAAAGTTTGGGGATATGACATAGCAACTGTCTCCAACAGGGCCCATCAGCTGTCCCATTCTGAGAATCTTCTGATGTCTGAAGAAAAGGAACAGGTTGAAAATTATGCTGAAAGAAATCATTGGTCCTTTCACAAAATGATGTTCACGCATCCTGCCCAATTCAACTCATAAAATTTTATTCAATATCTACCATGTACAGTCACTGGGCAAACTGCTGATGATATGGAGACCTTAAGCTTAAACTTGCCCTTAAGAAACACACAATGTAGCGAAAAAGATGCAAAATAACTTTTGGAGAATCTGTATTAACATAACAGTAGAGATGTAAAAGCAGTGAGGAAGGAGCTGTTAATTGGACCAGAGGTGCCTGAAAAAAGGGGTCACAGTGAACATAGTCTTAAAGAGTGGATGATGGGCTTTCACAAGGCAAAACACAGAGGAAGGGCATGCAAGGCACCAGCAAAGGCACTGGGGCATTAAAGCATGTGGCAAAATTATGTTCAAGAAACTGTGCATCATAGTCTGATGTGGTTAAGATCAGGGAAGGTGTTGAGAGCAGGGACAAAGTGTAGGACTGGAAAGGTAGATTTGGGCCAGAATATGAAGGCTTTTGTATGTCATGCCTGAGTATCTGGACTTTATCTTATGGTTAACTAGAAGCCAATGTAGGTTTTTGAACAAGGGAACCATATGCTCATTTCTATGTAAAGAAAGAAATGCAAGAGCAGTGGGGAGAGTGATTTGGAGGGGAGAGATTCTGGACCTAGGGAAACTAGTTAGAAGGCTAACCCAGCAGTGCACTTGGGGGATGATAGAAGCTTTAAACTGTGGAAAAGGAGGAAGCACAGATAATCTGGAAGTTTTCACTTGAGGAGTGGATGCATGGTGGTGTCCTTAACTTAGAGAAGGAATACAGAAAAATGGATATGTTTGGGAATATGCAAGTGAGTGGGTAATGAAATTAGTTTGGGCCTTGGCAAGTTTGGGATGCCCACAGGACACCCAGGAAAAGAAGTCCAGGAGGCAGATTAAAAGATGTCTAGAATTACACAGGTCTTCGAACCATGAAAGTCAACGAGGTTGCACAGGGAAAGAGAATAAAGAAGAAAAAGATGAGCACCAAGATTGTACCCTGGGCAGCTGCATGCTGTTGTGCAGGGTGTTAATGGCACAAGGGTACCAGGCTGAGTGGGGTGAATGGGACCTGAAGCCACATGCCCTGGCCCAGGGCTGCACCCAATCAGAGTATGGTGAACCTTTTACTGCTTGTTACAAGGATGCCATAAGGGGGGGTACCATTAACTCTGGAAATAGTGGCATTAAAGAATGGGTGAAGACAGAGAAGCTAGCAGTAAATCACAGAAAGAGCACTGAGAGAGGGAGGAGAAGACCCGTAGAGTTATGCCCTGGAATCCCAGGAAGGCAAGGAGAAGATGGTGAATGGGACTGAAAGCTCCAGAAAAGTTTGGTAACTACGTCAGAGGCAACCTTAGAGAGGACAGCTTCAGTGAATGGTGGGGTGGGCAGAAGCCACCACACTGCAGTAAGTTGAGAGGGAAGGAAATACCAGGGAAGGTCTTTTGGGAGAAAAGGAAAACTAATGTCTACCTGGAGGGTGAAAGGCAGGAACCAGTACAGATGAGAGATTAAATATGTGGCAGAGAAGGTACCATGGCTAGAATATAAGCACTGGAAAAGAGGAGGGATGGAATCACTGGAGAAGGTGGAGGGGCCAGTTTTACTGCTACCCTTTTCATGCCAATGACTACATTTCCCCACCCCATGCCCAGAAATTCCTATCATCATCACTTTGCCAGGTCTCCTGCTCTGCCCTCATTGCCAGGGTGTCACCCTTAGTACCAGTTTCCCACCGAGCAACTCACACCCATACACTCGGCCCGTGTGTGGGCACGGAGAAGAAGAGCAGAGGAAAGCTGGTTTTGCAATGGGTCTGCCCCAGATGACCAAGCCAGGAAGACGTTTCCCTAAGAGTAGGATTGTTCAGACCTACCCCTGTAACTCCATCCAGAAAAGATACTGTTGAACCCTGTGACATCTCATGGAACAAAGCTACAAGAAGCAGGATTCTAGCATGAATCCACAATTTTAGAAAAGAAAATGCATATAAATTCAGTGAGTGGCATCACCTGCCTTTGCAGATATGCCTTCTGCCTATTGCTTCTATGGGGCTTCCCTAGTTAAACAGATCCAGTGTCAAGGCAAATTAAAAAATAATACTAAAAGTATGTAGAGAGCGCCTAAGCGTCAGTAGGAAAAAGACAAAAAACCCAATAAAAAATGGAAAAAAGACCTAAACAGGCATTTCACACAAAAGGAAGAATGAATGGCAACAGTAATGTTGGAAATGCACAATAAAATTTTAATAAGATGCCATGTTATCTCTTGATAGGCAAAAGTTTTAAAGGCAGGTATTAAAAAGTAATATTGGCAATCGTTACATACTGCTTGAGGAGATTTAAATAATATTACCAAGTTGGAAAACATTTGTCAATATTTGTCAAGTTGAAGATGCAAGTACTCTATAGCCCAGAAACTTTATTCGTGGGTTTGTATTCGAAAACTACACTGTCCAGTATGGTAGCCACTAGCCACTAGCCACTTGTGGCTATTTAAATTTATTCATTAAGATTAAAGTTAAAAATCTACTTTCTCAATAGTAGTAGTCACATTCCAAGTGCTCAGTAATGACGTGCGGCTACTATATTGGAGAGCATAGATACAGAACTCTTTCATCAGCAGAGTAAGTTCCATTGGACAGCCCTGCCCTAGAGAAATTCTTGCATACGTGCCCTAGGCGTCACAGTCATGACTGTTTATGTGAGCATTGCTGGTGATTGCATAGAACCTGGAAAAAACCCAATAGTTCATCAACAGGAGTGTGTGTGAATTGTGACATATTCATACAATGGACTACTATAGAGAAGATGAAAATCAACGTGGGTGAATTTCAGAAACGTAATGTTGAGTGCAAAGAGCAAATTGCAAAGCAAATGACACACAACCACTTTTTAAAAGTTCAACAACAAACAAAATTACATAATGTATTGTTTAGACATACAGACATATGTGGTAAAAGAATTTGTTTTTAAAACAAGGGAATATACAAGCAGCTCATGCAGCTCAATATCAAAAAAACAAACAACCCAATCCCACTACTGGGCATATACCCTGAGAAAACCGTAATTCAAAAAGAGTCATGTACCACAATGTTCATTGCAGCTCTATTTACAATAGCCAGGACATGGAAGCAACCTAAGTGTCCATCGACAGATGAATGGATAAAGAAGATGTGGCACATATATACAGTGGAATATTACTCAGCCATAAAAAGAAACGAAATTGAGTTATTTGTAGTGAGGTGGATGGACCTAGAGTCTGTCATACAGAGTGAAGTAAGTCAGAAAGAGAAAAACAAATACCATATGCTAACACATATGTATGGAATCTAAAAAAAAAGTTCTGAAGAACCTAAGGGCAGGACAGGAATAAAGATGCAGATGTAGAGAATGGACTTGAGGACTCGAGGAGGGGGAAGGGTAAGCTGGGATGAAGTGAGAGAGTGGCATGGACATATATACACTACCAAATGTAAAATAGATAGCTAGTGGGAAGCAGCCGCATAGCACAGGGAGATCAGCTCGGTGCTTTGTGACTACCTAGAGGGGTGGGATAGGGAGGGTGGAAGGTAGACGCAAGAGGGAGGAGATATGGGGATATATGTATATGTATAGCTGATTCACTTTGTTATACAGCAGCAACTAACACAACAATGTAAAGCAATTATAATCCAATGAAGATGTTAAAAAAAGAAAACAAGGGAATATTAAACATCGAATTTAAGGTAGTGTTTGCCTTTGGGAAAGAGACACAGCAAGCTTCAAAGGTATTGGCAATATTGCGTTTCTTCAACTGGTGGTGGGTACGTGGGTTTTCATCTTATTTGTTACACCTGATTTCATACGTTATCTATATTTTTGTATATATGAAATATTTCTTCTTAAAAAGGTCACTCTAGCTGCAGTGTAAATGCGAGACTGAAGGGAGATGGGAATGTAAGCCAGAGACCTGTTAGGAGACTATAATTGTCCAGGCAAAAGGTGACTGGAGACCTTGATCAAGAGGGCAGCAGTGGAGATGAAAGGAAGTGGATGAAAATTGGATATGTTTTGGAGGTGAATCACCCTAACCCCAATCCTAACCCTAACCATTATGCTCTGGTAGAGGTTTGCATGGTGTAATGTGGAGCATGAAAGAGGAATATGTAAGTCAGACCGGGAGGTTTAGGGAGAGCTCCTTGGAAGAGAGGAGAAATGATTTGAATTTGGGGCAATTAGGGGTTTGTTAAATGATAATGATTGAGGAAAGGCATTCTACCTGGAGGTAATTCTTCTTTTAAGAAGAATTTAAGGCAGCAAGTCTCTGTCTGGGAACTGAAGACACTGAGCATGGTTGGAACTAAAGAGCGAGAAGGCAGGGGCCCAACGCGGAGAGCCCATTGTGTCCATTGGGGGTTAAGACCTTATTCTGGAAGATGCAGGGAAATTGCCCTTGTTTTTCTTTCCTTTTGCCAGATCCTTGTGAACAACAACAAAATAAGGAACGGATATAACGCTGTGAAGATCTAGCCACAAGGAGGCCCTAGCTGGGCTACTCTGAGAATGCTTCTCTTTGAACTAATCGTTTTTAGAAAATGATCACCCGTGATCACCAAAACCTAAATTGTAGAATCACAGAAAGATTGAGATGAGTATGAAAGGAAAAGAAAGGCACATGGAAGAGAAAATGATAGAGATGAAAAAGGAGAAATTGGACTTGAGAGAAAATAATAAGCATCATTGGAGACCATAGATCCCGGTTTCCTTTTAGGAATGCTGTTAGACTGGTTTTCCTTAATGGTGCAACGAACAAAACCAGAGCTTTCTTTATTTCTTCTTTTGTTCATGGACTACATTCTTTGCTATCTTAAGCAAATATTTAAGTGTAATAATTATGACATTCTTGTACTCTTTTCAGAGGTGTTTCTTGAGACAAAGTATAAAAATCTGAGAAATATAGTTAATACGAAGGAGGTGGTGACTCAAATCCACCTTTTCTAATGCACATTCTTTATAATATTTTCTCATCAGATTCCCATTTGTGCATCTCATTTTATTTTTCTTTCATTTAATTTTCTTTCTTCCTTGTTCCAAGAATAATTCATCAGATAAAAGTAAAACTGGACACATTCACAGGGCAAATAAAAAACTAAAAGAAGATAATATGCATCTCACCCTGAAAGTAGATGAAAAACTTGTCCTCTCTTTTAAGGACTAAAAAAAGAAAAGAATATGTTCCTTAAAAACTCTCTGTTAGAAAGCCTGGTTTCTTCTCTTAAATAAGAAAAGCAATGTGGAGTTAAGAGGCAAAGGTTTGAAGTTCATTAGACCTTGTTTTTAAGTCCCAACTCCTGTTTATAGGTGTAAAAAATCATTTAATCTGAGGCTCAGTTTCTTCTGTAAAGTGGGATAGTAGCTATAATAGCTAAAATTCAGTGAGTGCTTAGTGTGACTTACAGTGTACACGTCTCAGCTCATTTAATCCTCATAGTAACCATAAGTCAGGAGGTAGATTCTATTTCTATCCCCATTTTATAGATGAGGGAATGCAGGAACAGAGAGGTTAGGTAACTTGCCTATCACCACACAGCTAGTAAAGTGGTAGAATTTGGATATATACCTAGGTAGTCTGATTCCAGAGACTAAGAGTTCAGGCTCTCTAAGCCTAAGGATCAAAAGATATAATGTAAGTGAAAGAATTTTGAAACAAGTACTTGAGACATGTCAGTTTAAATAATAAACTTGCAGATTTATAAACTGCTGAACGTCATTTTTCAATTTGCAATGAAGTAACCATTGTGGATATTCCATTTGTGGATGGTTTAGTTTTATGGGTGCTTTTACTCTAGGCTTTGACAAATGGAACATAATCAGGAAGTTTTTCTTGGGCCCATACGTATGCAGCTGTTAAGTTTTCGCATTGGCCCATTTTAATTGGTCTAATATAGGTAGAAAATCATGATAACCACTCATCATGACAAAACAAAGTCAATGATAGAAGCCTTAATAGCTTAATAGATGCTTAACTTTTTTTTTAATTAATTAATTTTATTTATTTATTTTGGCTGTGTTGGGTCTTCATTGCTGCACACGGGCTTTCTCTAATTGCGGTAAGCGGGGGCTACTCTTCATTGCAGTGCGCGGGCTTCTCATTGTGGTGGCTTCTCTTGCTGCAGAGCATGGGCTCTAGGCGCGTGGGCTTCAGTAGTTGCAGCACGTGGGCTCAGTAGTTGTGGCTCACGGGCTCTAGGAGCACAGGCTCAGTAGTTGTGGCGCATGGGCTTAGTTGCTCCGCAGCATGTGGGATCTTCCTGGACCAGGGATCAAACCCGTGTTCCCTGAACTGGCAGGCAGATTCTCAACCACTGCGCCACCAGGGAAGTCCCAAGATGCTTAACTTAATAGCATTGTGGAATCATAAAACACATTATGCCTACATCTAGAGTGATTGAAAGAGGTTGTGCAGAAATCTTAAGCAGAAATATGAAATTGTTAATAGATTGTTAAATATTTTCTTAAAAACAAATATGATCCACATGTCAGATTGGGGCAAAGTCCTTTAGACTGGTGATTTCCAAGTGAGCCAAGTTTGTTATTAAACACTTTTATGAGTACCATAACTATAAAATTCAGGAATTCAAGGCTATGATTCTTTATCGACAGCAAAGTCTATATCCTCTTTAGTGCAGTGTTTTAAATGATGCCCTTGAGCTGCCTATAAACTGCCTACAAATGACAGCTGGAGTGAAAAATGACCTGTTTTGGGATGAGAATCTGTTGCAAGAGGAACATACAGTTTGCAAAATGACGCACAAGGAGGTAAGACTTCCTAAGTTTTGTTACCATTAAATTATTTTTTTAAATGTCAGTCATATAATATGAGGGCTCGCAGGATCTTAGAGATGGTCTTTTGGTATAGTCCCTTAGTTCAGAGTCTCTGAAAGATTATGTGACACCCTTGAGCTGAGCAGCTCTTTAGTGGCTGAGCCAGGAGGAGAGGCCTGTTTTTCTGTTCGTACATGTGGTAGCTTCATGTACATCTGGTAGCTGAAACTTTTCTATGAGCAATGTTGAATATATGCAGCAGAGTTGCGTTACAGCTATAGGAATCCAGCTACTCCCTTTGACCCGGCTCATGTTCAGTGATACAAGTGGGTTGCAGCTTACTCAGAGATAAAGTTCCAAAGTCAGGCAAAAATAGACTATAGTCAACACTATCCTTGGAAATTCTCTGGGAAAGTATCACTTCAGAGACCCAAACACCTCCTCTTAATAAGCACTGCAGGGCAGGTTTCTATTCCAGTATGGGAAGAGATTGCTGTTTCTTCGGTTGAGAACCAAATGAAGTAGTTGGCAAATCTGTGAGCACTAGATTCTTCCTCAGCACATGAGATGCTCACACTTTGAGAGCCATGAGGGAATTAACTGGGACTGGCCAGGGGAGCTGATTCTCCTCCTCATCTCATACTCACTTCAGGGCACATGTTCTTTCAGTTGAATGGCATGTCTCATTGCAGGCACTTTTAAGTTGTTCTTCCTGTCTGTCTCTCTCTCTCTCTCCGCACCCCTCCTTTTTTACCCATCCTCTTTTTCCTCCCTATCTCCTAAATCTAATTTCGATTTGAATTCAAATGTTAAATGTGTTGCTTATAGGGATTAAATGAGTTTATATATGTTTGTTCCTGCCATGTAGGAAGTACTATATAAGTTAGTCATTAATGTAAGAGGCAATTTTGTCTAATGGTGAAAGACCCAGGAACCATACAACCTTGGTCTCAATTCTTATTTAGCCACTAACAAACTGTGTGACCCAGGACGTGTGACTTAAATTCTCTGTGCCTCAGTTTTCCTCCCCTGTAAAATGGGTGTGATAAAAATAGGACCCTTCTTATGTGATTGTTACAAAGATTAAGTAAGTTATACATAAGGTGCTTAGCATAGTACAATATAAGGGAAGTGTTTATTGGAGTATAACTATTGCTATGTGATGTCACTATACTTCAGGTAACTCAGAGAACTCAGTTTTGAGAAGTTCTAAAAATTACATGTGTTAGTTTAATTTCTCATCTCCTATCTCAATTCTTACTGGCATACAGTGATTACCCATAAGGCAAAAGGGCTGAATGATTGTCCTGTACAAAACCGAGAGCAATTGTAGTACTCACCTAGAGCCAAAATCATCATAAATAATGATATCACTACCTGTCTCACAGAGTGACTGTGAGGATCAAACAAGACATGTGTAAAATGTTTTATAAACTATAAGGTAACATGAAAATGTAAGAGATTGCTGTTAATACCTATAATTTAAACAGAGGCTGACACTATTGTTACTACCAAGATTGCCCAGAGAAATAAAGACAAATAATTCATGAGTTTCCACAGCAACACTTTAGGAATCTGTTGGCAGGAACACCAGATCTCCAATTTTTTCTTAATATGTACACAATCCTCTGAGAGCACAGGTTTTTGAGAATTCACAGTAGTGTCCTTCATGTTTTCTAGTATTACATACAAAAAAACTGCCCATGACGTTTGCTATACAACCTTGATGTTTCAGAGATAGGCTCTTGAAAAAAGATTATATGAGTGTTAAGGAATTTGTCATTAACATATAGATTTTATTTTCTGTAGTTGCTGGCATGAGATTAAGTATAATTTGTCTTTTTTAATAAAATGAAACAAATGAATTAATTTTTTTCTAGCTGCACTACTGCTGCCCTATTTCCTTAAAGATGTGTTGTCAATAGATGTAAGTCTATTCCGAGGGAAAATTATGATTTTACTGCAGGTTATTCAGCATTTTATATGACTCAGGGTCCCTGGTGGGAGGGATGGGGATTATTATGAACTTGCCCTTGAAATTAAGCCGTATTTCATTAAACTAGATTAAACTTTCCCCTGAATTCTTACTATAATGAAAGTTTTCTGAGTATTTGAATTATGCCAATGAAAATACCTGTGTTAGGATAGGCTAAGTTATGCTGCAGTAACAAATTAACCCTAAAGAATAGTGGTTTAACACAAGGATCTACTTCTCACTTACATGTGAGCAGGTAGCTCTGTTCCACATCATTATTCAAATCCCAGACTAACAGATGTTCTCCCCAGTTGCCATGTCAGAGGAAGGAAGAAGTGAAAAAATATGCATCCATTCTGCTTTGCTTTGTCTGAAAGTGACACCGTTAATTCTATCCATAGCCCCTTGACTAGAACTATTCACATGGGCTAGTTAATGGCAAGCGAGCAGGGAAATGTGAAGAGCACAAGGATATTCAGTGAATGATGAATATCTCTGCTACAACCCCCAAACTCCTAAAGCAGTAAGATGTTCTCAATCGCTTTCTGGTAGCTTTATCCTAATCCTTAGTCTCCAAGATACTGCAATGTAGAGGAAGGAGCATGGACTGTGGGGTCAAACTGCCTTGAGTTCAAATCCCAACTACACCTCCTGCTAGTTGTGTGAGTTTGAGCATGTTGTTTTGTTTCTCTAATCCTCAGTTTCCTCATCTGTAAAACGGGGATTCCAACACCTACCTGTTAGGGTTGTTGCAACAACAGGAAATTATGAGAGAGGTGGTTTGTCTTTATTATTCAACTTTTGCCCCTTCTGTGATAGCTTCTCTCCTACTCCAGGTCCCAGGCTTTGGATCAGCTTGGTATGAATTCCAGCTTAGTCCCCCTCTATTACTTAGTTAAGCATTCTGAGCCCAAGTGTCCTCATCATCAAAGTTGAGACGATCATGACTACTTTATAGGGTTGTTCACAGGATCAAGTAATGCAGGTAAAGTCCTCAGCACAGCGCAGGCATACTTTGTTTTATTGCCCTTCGCTTTATTGAGCGTCACAGATATTGCGATTTTTACAAATTGAAGGCTTGTGGCAACCCTGCATCGAGCAAGTCTATTGGTGCCATTTTTCCAACAGCATTTGCACACTTTGTGTCTCTGTGTCACATTTTGGTAATTCTCACAATATTTCAAACTTTTTCATTATTATTATATTTGTTATGGTGATCTGTTATCAGTGATCTTTGATGTTACTTTTGTAATTGTTTTGGGGTGCCACAAACTGTGCCCAGCAAACAATTGATAAGTGTTGAGTGTGTTCTGACTGCTCCATCGACCAAGCTGTTCCCCTGTTTCTCTCTCTCCTCAGGCCTCCCTATTCCCCGAGACACAGCAGTATTGAAATTAGGCCAATTAATAACCCTACAGTGCCCTCGAAGTATTCAAATGAAGGGAGATGCGCGTGTCTCTTACTTTAAGCTTAATGAGGAAGGCATGTCAAAAACCAAGATAGGGGCTTCCCTGGTGGCGCAGTGGTTGAGAGTCTGCCTGCCAATGCAGGGGACACGGGTTCATGCCCCGGTTCGGGAAGATCCCACATGCCGCGGAGCGGCTGGGCCTGTGAGCCATGGCCGCTGAGCCTGCGCGTCTGGAGCCTGTGCTCTGCAAAGGGAGAGGCCACAACAGTGAGAGGCCCGCGTACCACAAAAAACAAAAAAGAAAACAAAACAAAAAAACAAAAGATCAGAAACTGCTTGGAAATATTTCTAACACTTTTGGGGATTATACTCATAATCTAATAAAGATTATAAACTAGCACAATCATTACTGGGGCCAACATTTCAAAATTCGCCAGTCAAAGCTAGCACCAGGAGAGTATTATACACATAAAATTGAGAAACAGATAAACTTTACTTCAGAAAATAACAGTCCTACAGAGTATTGCTCTCATTATTTAGCTAGTATAAGGGTCAATCTGTCTCACTGAGGCATGTATCTATCTTTGCGCTATTAACATCTTATCTGAAATGCTTTCCAGTTTTTTGGTACCTGTTGAAAACCTGTGCTCTATAAATGGAACAACAAAGCCTGGATGACAGCACATCTGTTTACAACATAGTTTACTGAATATTCGAAGCCCACTGTTGAGATCTATGGCTCAGAAGAAAAGATTCCTTTCAAAATATTGACAATGTTCATTGACAATGCACCTGGTCACCAAGAGCTCTAATGGAGATATACAATGAGATTAATGCTGTTTTCATGCCTGCTAACACAACATCCACTCTGCAGCCCATGGATCAAGGAGTAATTTCAACTTTCAAATCTTATTATTTAAGGAATACATTTCATAAGGCTATAGCTGCCATCGATATTAATTCCTCTGATGCATCTGGGCAAAGTCAATTGAAAACCTTCTGGAAAGTAGTCACCATTCTAGATGCCACTAAGAACATTCATGATTCATGGGAAGAGGTCAAAATATCAACATTAACGGGAATTTGGAAGAAGTTGATTCCAACCCTCATGGATGACTGAGGGGATCAAGACTTCAGTGGACAAGGTAACTGCAGATGTGGTGGAAATAGGAAGAGAACTAGAATTAGAAGTGGAGCCTGAAGATGTGATGAATTGCTGCAATCTCATAATAAAACTTTCATGGGTGAGGAGTTGCTCCTTATGGATGAGCAAAGAAAATGGTTTCTTGAGATGGAATCTACTCCTGGTGAAGATGCTATGAAGATTGTTGAAATGACAAGAAAGGATTTAGAACATTACATAAACTTAGTTGATAAAGCAGTGGCAGAGTTTGAGAGGATTGACTACAATTTTGAAAGAAGTTCTACTGCAGGTAAAATGCTATCAAACAGCATTGCCTGCTACGGAGAAGTCACTCGTGAAAGAAAGAATCAATTGATGTGGCACACTTCATTGTTCATTACTGCCTTATTTTAAGCAATGGCTACAGCCGCCCCGACCTTTCAGCAGCAACCATCCTGATCAGTCAGCAGCCAAGAACATTGAGGCAGGACCCTTCACCAGCAAAAAGATTACATACAACTCACTGAAGCCTCAGATGATGGTTAGCATTTTTCAGCAATAAAGTTTTGTTTTTTTTTCTCTGCTGCACCCTGCAGAATATGGGAATCTTATGTCCCCCGACCAGGGATCGAACGCGCACCCCCTGCATTGGCAGCCCGGAATCGTAACCACTGGACTGCCAGGGAAGTCCCGGCAATAAAGTATATCTAAATTAAGGCATGTACATCGTTTTTAGACATAATGCTATCGCACATTTAATAGACTACAGTGAAGTGTAAACCTAACTTTTATATGCACCGGGAAACCAAAAAAATTTGTTACCCACTTTTTTGAGATGTTTGCTTTATTGCAGTGTATCTGCAATATCTCTGAGGTATTTCTGCAGAACTAATTGTCCTCTGATTTGGTTCATCGTGATCATGCTTGAGCTTCGGGGAATAGTAGACTATGAGTGAAAATTACAAGAGCTGTTCCACAAAAATCTCCATGAAACAATGAAAGCCCAAGTCAACACCAGGTTTTAACTTACCTAACAGAGAATGACACATATTGGGGTGAGAAGATTCTTCTACTCCTAAATATACAAGATTTTTTTTTAAGTTTTTTTAAATTACACATAAAAATCCAGATTTCTGACTTCTCTTACAGAATCAGAAGACCTGTCCCCAGTGGTAACTATCAGCTCCCTTTTAGACATAGATGTGCTATTTGCCACATTCTCCACCATTCCCTATTGTTGTACATCTAGCCTGCTTCACTCATTGATCTGCTTGACCCCTGTAAGAATTTGACTTTATGACCCCTGGCTAATAGGTTCAGGAAAGTAGTCATGATCATGGTGATGAGAGGCGTAAAGTTGGTGAACTATTTGGTAATAGTTGGAAGCTATTTTCAATGATTCAAAAAGCCTGATTGCAATGATTATATTGTTAACCTCTAAAAAACCGCACAGGTTAACTATAGTACGAGATTTATTTTCTTTTAAATGGAATTACATCAAGTGGGTAATTGTATTGTCATAAAAGAAGCTTAGACTGACAAGTAGGTATTATTGGTAAATGTTTTTTAAATTGGGAAAACAGATGACTCTTATTTAACAAGTAAAATTTGTTTGATAGACCAGTTCTTTCAAAATATGGGGCCCAAGAAGGAGAAAAATAATAATTATGAAAGTTGTCCTTATTGATAAAAAGGTTGAGAGGGGAGCAACTGGATTTTTCTGTCACTTCTCCACTGGTGTTTGTAGTCCAAAGGGTCAAAACCAGATGAGGGAATGTTGGAATTCCCCGTACCTCACAGTAGGTAGAGAAAACATTGGGGAAAGGTTATGGGGTGTCTTTATTTTTTTAATTTTATTATTTTTTAATTGAAGTATAGTTGATTTACGTATGGGGTTTCTTTTGAATCCTGGAATTTCACATCTTTCTAAGACAGGCTCTAAGCTAACTTCTAAGTTTAAATAATAGACATAGTTTTAGTACAGACTGTGTTTCAAAACTGTAAGGCAAAATGAGAGGCAATGACTATTTATAATATTGCTGTGCTCTGTTAAAACTAGTTAAGGTTCCTTCTCTGTGCTAATGTACAAGGTCACTGTGTTTAACAAGGGTGAAGAAACTCTTTCCTGATGACCTGTAATTCTCAAGGATATTTATATGTCCTAGAACAAAGCTGATTCATAACTCTGCTAGGCGGGGCAAAGGTATTACATTTTCAGTCTTTCTTGCCAACTCCTTTAGACATTAAACTATGTGGGAATCTTTTTAGGATCACAGAATTTTCAAGCTAAAATGAAAATGCATCTTAATCCTCCTCTTAATCCAACCTCCTTATTTTCCAAAGGCCCAAGAGAGGGAAAAGCACTTGCCCAAGGTAACACAGCCAAGACTGGAACTCAGATCTCCTGATTCCAAGTCCAATTAAAAAAGTTAAAAAAAAAAAAAGTTAAGTTTTTCTGTTTCCTCTTCCACTTTAAACTATCCCAACCCACCGTTTTTTAATTTCTCGTTTCCAAGGTTCTACTTAATTGTCTAACCTTTCAGATTTTCACAGTCCTCCTACCTTATCCTTACAGCATTTTCACAGGGCTTCCAAATTCTAATTTGAGAAATCCTGAATGAGGGACATGATCTGAAGGCTTCCCCACAAAACCTACTAGGGCCTCCAAGAAGACAGAGAAATCTGTGAACCACAGTTTTTAATGGTCTCTCTCTCCATTTCATGCTGACGTTTCCAAGGAAGCAAAGAGGAGCCTAACAGGAGGATATGTCTGTTCTTCTTAGAAACAAAACACTGTTAAGATTTAATACATTCTGCTCATTTCTTCTCTTTGCTTCTAAGGCAATAAAGGGATTTTAACCACCTGTCTGACAGCAAGCAACTCTCTCTCTTTCTCTTTCACTGTGGCACATTTAGCTCCTGCAACATTAGACAAAAAAATTTTTTTCTAAGATAGAGTGAGAGCACAGCAGAGACAATCAAGGGTGCTTCTGGCCAAGGCTGCCTCTCCCTATAACCCACCCCAGCTGTGTGGGAAACTGAAGCAGAGACTCTTACAGGGAAAAAAATGAAGAAAGAATGGAAGTGGGGAAAGTCAGCGATAAATAATAGGAGAGCTGCAATTTTAAATTAAGGTATATGAGAAGAGTACAGGCTGATTCATAATATCGCTGGATCTATGCAAGTGGCTATGCGAAAAGAACAAAGGATACTAGGAAACAAACATGCTATCCCCTGTCCCCTGCCGTTTTCATCTTCATCACCACACAAAACTCACAAAGTTTGTGACTGTCAACCACGATAAGATGAGAAAAATAAGGACATATGTTGTTTTTTATAATACTGAATTTTTTCCATTTAAAGGAATACTTTATATTCTGAGATTATATCCTTCCTTTTTTAGTCCTAGAACATTTCTTTTTTGAAATGACAGTGAAGGTAGATATAATTGATATTACTTATGTGTTTCCTTGGCAACTTTAGAAATTGATCCCTCTATGTTGCCCCCATCCCCCAGTTTTTTTTGGTAATGTACTGATTTGTGAAACCCAAATGTCTGTTAATCTCCTATCTAGAAGAATACACACTAAATGTAAATGGTTACCAATCTTTTCAGGACAAATTTCAATTAATTGACATATCCTTCAAGGAGAAGACTTTAAAAATCTTATCTTTCAATCTTTACAGCTTTCTTCCTGAAAGTGTTCTTGCAAGTATATTAAATTAGTCATAATAACTACTTCTAAGTGCTTAATGAAACACTTCTTCATAACCTCTGACAATTTGACAGGAATGAACTTAGTAATAGCAATAAATACAGACGGGACTACATAAATCAAGGAGGTCCTGATGCAAAACTCTTGCCGTATTAGATGTCATCTTGGCTTTTTCATCTGAAATGAATCAAGAAATTAATTATAAAGGTGATCATAACACTAAGAAAAAAAATCAAAACAAAATTCATACTCTTGGAAAGTATGCCTCTGTTCTCTTTAGCCACTGCCCGCTTCAGGTATGCTGGAGCCAACAGTCTAAAGGAAGCTCCAAAGAGGAGGCGGTATTTAGGATGAGGAATGTGGCTTCTGACCTGGTTGTAAAGGAGAATGCAGCAGTGGCTTCCCCCAGGGTAAGCTCTCTCAGACATTTACATTGTGTGGCGATAAAAGGCAGTTTGCACAAGAATTAGCCTGAAATTGCTTAAAGAAAAAGCAGGCTCAAGACCAAAGGTGTGGTCAGTTCCAAGCAACCTTCCAACCTAGCCTCACCTGTCTTCCTCTAAAGGGGAGGCAGATTCTCCTCCACCCTCCAGTCTCCTCTGAACCACTTCACCTTCTAGCACCTTCCATCTCAGGAGGAGTTTGCCCAGGATGGGCTTTATGATGCGCACCACTGACTGCTACCCATCTGCTTATGGAAAATCGTTGACCCCAGCCCAGAGTACTTACAGAGCTGTTCTGCTTTGAAGATCTGTATCCTTTACGCAGAGCTAAAAGCAAACAGGACAAGGGCAATGAATTTGCCTGTTTTGCTAAGGCCCATGAATAAACATTTTGAATGCATCAAGGTGGCTCAAGGGACCGGAAACCCAAATGTCTGTTAATCATCTATGTAGAAAAATACATACCAATACAGAGGTGGCTGGGAATACAGCCACCTCTGCACTGGTCGAGGTCTTATTTCTTTGACCACATTAATCATTTTTATTTAACCTAAGAAAAGGTAATTCCACACTGGCCTTTCCTTAGAGGCTTTCTGCCACATTTGCCTGCCTTTGGCACTGGATTAACTGGTGGAGTCAAATGCATAGCATTAACCTATGCATGCAGGTCCTCTGCATCATGCTAACCAGCAAGGTTAACCATTCAACAATTCAAACTCCAGCCCACCACAACCAGGGCATGTGGCTGTACTCAAGAGGTGAGCAGTAAGTGCCGTGTTTTTCACACAGATCTCTGAATCCAGAGCAGATGCGCCTCTATATTTATTTATTTATTGTACCAAAGGAACCATAGCAACAATAAAGAGAAATTTAAAAGGAAGAAAAATCAGCACCTACTTCTAACACCACAGCTATTTTCATTCAGGTCTTGTCCACATGCACTTCTATCCTTCTACTCTATTCTTCGTAAAGCTGTACTCATAATAGATGTACAATTTTATTCCCTTAAGCAACTTCCATTTTAGATCTCATGGGAGAGAGACCAGATCGTTCAAGTATGGTTCCTAATTCTATAGTCACTTATATAGCCAGTTCTCTGCTTTTGTTTAGATGACTTTTTAGCTTAGAATACTTAGATACCTTCATCATTCTTTTTCTTCTGGCAATCAGTCCAAATAACAAGGTCAGAAAGACCACAATACATGCAGCAATAATGGGTTCTATTGGTACAGATGAAGCTTTATCTGTTGGAAGTGCAAACACAGGAAACGAGAAAGTTAACATTTATATGCTTCTAATTTATGTACTTCTAGTATGTCCCAGCCACGGTGCCTTGCACTTAACATTTTTCCTCTTAATTAAATTCTCCAAACAGTCCTGAAGAATTTTATTATCATTCTTTTTTATAGGCGAGGAACCGGGGGCTTTGAGTTTACTTGTCCAAAGTCACAGAACTAGTAACTAGCAGAGACAGGCTTTGAATCCACTCCTCTTTGGAAGGATAATTTATTGTAATATGAATAACTCCCCAAAGTCAGATCATTTTGTGCTTGATCCATAATTTTTGCCATGCGGAAAGCAGAAGTAAGCTGAAATCAATGCTTTTTCCTGCCATTTGAAAAGCCCGAAAGATGTTGGGAGGTATCCTCGAAGGAGAAAGAGAGGCAGGAAGGTTTTAAGAGGAAGAAGAGAAAAGGTGAGGAAGCTGCTGGACTAAGGAGGGAGGAACAGTGGGACCCTTGTAGCTGTGCTGTGATTGTGCCCCAGGTAGGTGACAAGACATTATACAGGGTGATTGCATAGTGCCTGCCCCTAGGAAAGTAGAACTCTAAGCATCAGCCTTCCCAATCTTGGCAAAGATTTTTATCTTTCCCTAAATGATATGGAAGAACAGAGAGTCTACTTCTAATTTGGGCTAGGAGGACACCAGCCACCTAGAAGTGAAAGCCCATTCCCTTGTTTTGTGAACACCAGGTAAGCTCAGAGCCATTTTGTACTATAGGTGCAGTCCCTGTGCTTGTAAGCTTTCCAATAACCTATGAAAATATTTGAGACTGGAAAAAAAAGTATTGGCTCCAAAATATGAAAATAAAGTGGTAAAGTTAATCAAAATGCATAAATGTTTAAGCATCTATAAAATGTAACTTTGTGTCGACTATCACCCAACTGTTAAATAATAATAATAACATTTAAAACTTAAGAACCAAATTAATAACTTATTTATAGAAAAATTTAAAATGTATGCAAGTTTTAAATACCCTTTCAAATTTTTACAGCCAAAAAGTATACTTAATGCTTCATGTTAATATATTTGATATGGGGTGAAACGTACAAAAGTAAGAGTGCTAAGGTCAACAAAGGTATTTAAATGACTCTGTCTAAGCTCCTGGATTCTGATGCCACCCTAGGAGGGAAAGGGGTTCCAATCATGGCTAAGATAAAATTTTTGGAATTTATAGGAAATAAAGAGTGTGCTATTTATCGTATAATTGAGTTTGTAGAGTGAATGAAATCAATAGATTTTTGCTAAATGACTACTGTGTGTTAGGTGCTGTTCTTAGCCCTGAAAAAATAGGACAGGCATGGAAGGCTCCTGTGTCTGAGGAGCTCATATTCTAGTGGGAGAGACTGACATTAAAAAAAAAAAACTGCTGCAGATTGAGATAGTGTTGTAAAGGACAAAGTGTTACGAGATAGTATATGAAGGGTGAAAGGAAGAGAGAAGGGGAAGAGAAGACTTTTGATTAATCTAATTTCAAAGCCCAAGCCCTATATGCCTCAAGATTATGACATGGGGTTTATCCCTCCATAATTGTATGACACACTATTTACCTTTCAACTGTTGTCTTCTCCATTATGTGTCCGGCTCAGGATAATTTTAGGGAGTAGATTAAGCATCCTTTACTTTTGCTCTCTTTTGGCTGTTGCTAAAAATTATTCTCATGACGGTGTGGGTGACACCAACCCTCTGGAGAAGCTCTTCTCAATGGGATTTCTTTCTTTCTTTTTTTTTTTTTAAACTATTTATTTATTTGGCTGCACTGGGTCTTAGTTGCGGCATGTGGGATCTCTAGTTGCAGCATGTGGGATCTAGTTCCCCGACCAGGGATTGAACCCGGGCCCCCTGCATTGGCAGCACAGAGTCTTAGCCACTGGACCACCAGGAAAGTCCCTGGGACTTCTTGTAAACCCTGACTCTGTAATAGCCAGCCCTGGGACACACCAAAGGGCATCTTACTGGGGACCCCATGAACTTATAGTGCCAAGGAAAGATGTCAAAATGAAGGAGAGGCAAAGGTGGTACAGTTGGGGGAAAAAATCAGAACTCAGTCACAGATCAGAATATTTTTACCAAGCTGAATAAAATGAAGCCATACGTGACAGCTTTCAGTCCATAAACAAACTGAAATAAACTGCCTGACCCACTGGCTCACTTTGGATTCCGAGTTTCTGTTGAAAGTGAGTTTGGAAAGTGTAACTGCATCTCTTCCCTTTACTCTCTTATTTATAACCAGATCTGGTATTTCCCCCCAACCCAACCCAGCCCATATTCATTACGGTAAAATAATCTCAACACGTGGCTAAAATCTTGTGCTCAAGAAAAGATCCGTGATGTCATTTCTCACTTTGCACAGCCTCATTTATAAACTACCCCACTGAGCGGTGAAGCTGGGAGAGCTCATGGCAAACCTGGCATTTAGCCTGAGCACCAGCATCGGAGTGCTTATGCTCCTAAGGCAGCCAATAGCCAGGCAAGTAATAACGCAGGAAGAAATGAGAAAAACCAGTTGGTTTGGAAGAGCTCAACCCCAAACAGGATTCTGCCCATGAAAGCTAATTTGCCAAGCTGGCATCCTGCTTGCCACACAAGCTGTATGTTTAATGTGACATAGAGCAATTATGATTCCTTCTTAACCAAGAGTTTGTGGGTTTGGTGGGGTTTTTTGTTTGTTTTTCTTTTCTTTCTTTTTTTTTTTTTGCGGTACACGGGGCTCTCACTCTTGTGGCCTCTCGCGTTGCGGAGCACAGGCTCTGGACGCGCAGGCTCAGCGGCCACGGCGCACAGGCCCAGCCACTCCGCAGCATGTGGGATCCTCCCGGACCGGGGCACGAACCCGTGTCCCCTGCATCAGCAGGCGGACTCTCAACCACTGCGCCACCAGGGAAGCCCGTGGGTTTGGTTTTTAAAGCAAGTAGCCCCTGGGCATACTGTCACTGTTCTGCAGGAGAAATTACTGAAAGCACCAGTAATCACAGTGATGGGCATTCAACTGGCAGCCCTTCCTACCCACCAGCCACTCTATTGGTACAGTAATAAGAAGCCCTATGGTCACATGTCCAACGCTTCTGGCTGGGGTTCAATTGGCTTCCTGAGGACTGGCAAGAAAGGCAATGAGTGGCACAGAGAGGCAAATGACAAAGTGAGTGATGTTCTAACAAGATGTGGGAGCCTCAGCTTGTTCGGCTGCTTCTAGCATCCTGGCCCCAGACCAGGAAATGTGTGTGTGAGCATTATCTGCATCTGCCTCTCCAGGTATCTCGCCTTCCTCTTTCTGTATGAGTGAGAAATAAGAGGAGGGAAAGACACGTGGAGCTTCTTTTGTTCCTTGTTATTGCAGAGATCATAAACCTGGGTAGAAGAAGTATGAAGCCAAGAGAAAGAAGCTGTTTCCCCCATTCTCCCTCACTCACTTTTCTGATTAGCCTATAGGTTACAATTTCAGAGTTAGGAGTGATTTTATAGATCTATTTTCTTATCTAGTCAGTATATTTTTCCTCTATGTGTTTATGACTTCTCTTCCGTTTGTCACTAAGCTGTTAACTCAAAAGTCCAGTTCTGGATTTCCCTGGTGGCGCAGTGGTTAAGAATCCGCCTGCCCATGCAGGGAACATGGGTTCCAACCCTAGTCCGGGAAGATCCCACATGCCGAGGAGCAACCAAGCCCGTGTGCCACGACTACCGAGCCTGCGCTCTAGAGCCTGCAAGCCACAACTACTGAGTCCGCGTGCCACAACTACTGAAGCCTGCGCGCCTAGGGCCTGTGCTCCACAACAAGAGAAGCCACCGCAATGAGAAGCCCACGCACCGCAACGAAGAGTAGCCCCCGCTCGCCGCAACTAGAGAAAGCCCGTGCGCAGCAATGAAGACCCAACACAGGCAAATAAAAAAAAAAAGTCCAGTTCCTACAAACCTTGTTGCCTAGGAAAATTCATGGAAATACTCCTCCATAAAAGCCAACCAGAACTGTCTTCTACTACTTGATTCTAGAAAAGGACCTTTGCTCAAAAAGCAGTATCCTATATGGAATGGGAATAATTCCCCTAAAAGAAACAACTAGAATTCCTTGGATCGAGATAATTCTCCAAAGAAAATCCTAGCTACTAATCATAATTGTCATCATCATTAGTTGTCACAAAAAATATTTACTGAGCATCTCTCTGAGTTTTGTACTATGCTAGATATTACTTAAAAAAAGAGTTACCTTTGTGGATGGACCGCAAAAGTATTACGCTCTCTGTCGATTTGACAGAGAAAGACAAATACTGTATGTTATCACTTATATGTGGAAAAAAAATAAATGAATGTATAAAACAAAACAGAAACAGACTCACAGATATAGAAAACAAACTAGTGGATACCAGTGAGGAGAGGGAAGGAGAGAGGGGCAAGATAGGGCTATAGGACTATGAGATACAAACTCTGTGTGTAAGCAACAAGGATATATTGTACAACACTGGGAAATATAGCCATTGTTTTGTAATAATGTGAAAGGGAGTATAATCTATAAAAATATTAAGTCACTATGCTGTACATCTGAAACTAACATAATATGGTAAATCAACTATATTTCAGTAAATAAACAATAGAGTTACCTTTGACAATAAGGTGAAAGTCCTTGGTCTTCGTTTCTATAAGTGAATTTGCAATACAGCTGTAGGTTCCATTGTCAGATTTCTTGACTTTGGTGATTGACAGTTGAAGATACTCACTTGTCTGTTGGATTTGGTGATGGTTTTTCTCTAAATTCAAGAAGCCACTGTTTTTGTACCACATCATTTGAGGCTGGGGGTTGGATTTCACATTGCAAACCAACTTCACATCACTGCCTTCCTCAGCTGTTTGGAAGTCGTTTCCACTTAGGAGAGGAGGAACTGCAAGACGCAAGCATTTAAGTTTAATTAGCAGATAAGCAGTAGTTTATTGCCAGTGTTCAAGATGTCCCTTCAGTCTATCTCATGTAGTCATTCATTTATTTGACAAAAATTTATTGAGTACCTACTGTATGGCAAGCACTGGGCTAGGAACCAGGGGTACAATGGTAAATAACATACATCCAGTTTCAAACTTAATAGCACTTTTAATGTGGTGGGGAAGATAAACCATGAAACAAATGTATATAATAATGAATCTGTATTAAGTAGACAATTTGTAACACACGGAACAATAACCATACTTGTCCTGGCCAGAGATTTACCAACGCATATTTGCATTTCCTCAATGATCTTCTAGAAATAATGTCCTTCTATCAGAAGGCACTCCAGTCGTGGCAACTCTGGCATCCATGGAAGGTGAGCATAACCTTGAGTCCCACTCAACCTTCTGTGTGAGCAACTTCTTATTCCCGTCATGATAAGGACATCTGTAGACCCATAGATTGTCAAACACATTTATCTTCACCAAATGATTCCAACCCTTACTACCACCAGGGCTTTCCAACATCTAGGGGGAGAAATGGCTGAACTGACTCTCCCCTCTTCTCCATGCTCCTTGCATTTTTTTGGCCAAGGTACAGAAGAGTAATAAAATGCATGAAAAGTGGGCAGTAGGAAAGAGATAGACGCAGAGAAGGAGGGAAAAAAGGAGCTTGTATAATCTGCACACTGAATAATTAGACCCTGAGTAGGCTGTGCTATTAATAGCTCTCTCAGAAGAATGACATTTTATTGCTCTTTGGAATGTGTTTGAATTCTGTGTTCATGTCCAACAAGAATGTTATATGGTATTCAGATAGTTGTTCCTTTTTATTTAACTATTTAAAATTAATTTTTAAGCATATCGGCTCTACATGAGCATTCCCTTTTAAAAGTATTAGTACATTTCAGATAAAGTTAAGGTCCTCCTTGACTCCATCCTGGTCACTTCCTGACTCCCCAGAGACACCCAGTGCTATGAGTTTGATGTAAATACTTGCAGATCTTTTTTTTTTTAAATAGTATTTTAAAAATACATATGATATTCCCATAGGAAATATATTGTATTATTCTAGGAGGGTGAGAAGTGTTTACATAAAAGACTTCACTCTCTCAACAATTGCACGCTTTGAGATATATTCATGTTGAACCACATAATTCCAGCTCATTGCTTTTAGAGTGCTATAGTATAATATCTGACTCTTTAATTATTTTATTTTGATGGGCATCAGGTTATTTTCATTTTAAAATGCTAAACAGTGCTTCAATAAACATCCTTGTAAAAAAAAGTATGGGCTCAGGACAGAACCCTGTGTAGTGACTATAATCTAAAGACTAAAAGCAAAAACAAGGAGAAAAATGTGACCAGATGTTTAGCAAATATTTAAATAAAATCTAAAAGAAAAAGTCCAAAAAAATCCTTGTATATGTCTCTTTATGCATATGTGCACGTATTTCTCTAAGGTTAACATCTCAAAGCAGAAACGCTGGGTCATAGGGTAGGTGCACTTTAAATTTTGATAGGTATTGCGAAAGAGGTGGTCTCAATTTATACTTTCAGCAACAACATTATAAAAGAAGTTTCTGCACACCCTCCTCAAATAGTGTATTATCAAGTTTCCATTGAGTTCTTGGTCTGCCATTTATAACAATAATCCATAATACTCAAGATTGTACATGATATTCTTGTCACTTTATGACTTTATCTTAATTTATTGATTGATGAGTTTGTGTCAGTTATTGTCACTATGAATCACTGACCAATTGGGTTTTTTTTCTATATATGTGCAACGATGATAATATTAAATGTGGAATCAGGCTGGGAAACTGAAAATCATTTTTTTAAGCCACTGAATCATATTATCGGCATTTCTACTGCGTCTCTCTTAAGAAGGTTACAGTGGGAAGAGCACTAGATTAGGAGCCTGGGGATTTGTTTTCTGTTCTCAGTTCCAGATGTGATAATTAGGGCCTTCATTCTGGGCCTCAGTTTTCTTGTCTGTCATTTTATAAGGATTACAAAAGCTCCAAGGTATGCTGATAGTCTTGGATTCTAACAAAGTCGCCAAGAGATAGTTTGTTAAAAATCACATTTTATCAATTCATAGGAAATAAAAAGCAAAGCTTCTTTGCCCAGAAACATGTAAGTGATTCACTCTGGAAGCCCAAGCTGCAGGATACCAGCAGATTCCAGTACTGGATTCCTTGGCATTTTCCCCACCCTTTTATCTCAGGAACAATGGCATCAATTTTTCACAGAAAAGTTTGCTGAGCTCATGGGATCAAATGGCTTTGACATTTTATTACTAGGTTCCAAGTCCAGAGCTCTTTCTACCAGACCACACCATATTATCACCCTTACTCACATCACCCCTCACCACACACTATCCACACCCCCCTCACGTAGAACCAGTTTTCCACCCAAACCACCTACGTGATCACCTCCGTAGACTCATTCGAAGGACGACTAACCTCAGATAGTTCCACCAATGGCTTACCAGTACCTGGAACCCAAATATCAAAGAGCTTCACCTTTGAGGGTTTAAGGTGATGTTAAAAGATTGCCAATGAATATCTTTCTAAGTAGAACACAAAAGCTAGAAAAACGTTTAAGAAAGAAAAGATTGGTAATTTTAAATACACAAACATTTAAAATTTCAATATGGCAAAAAAAAAAAGAACTATTTTAAAATGTCAAAAATAAATAGACGAGGGGCTTCCCTGGTGGCGCAGTGGTTGAGAGTCCGCCTGCCAATGCAGGGGACACGGGTTCGTGCCCCGGTCCGGGAAGATCCCACATGCTGCGGAGCGGATGGGTCCGTGAGCCATGGCCACTGAGGCTGCGTGTCCGGAGCCTGTGCTCTGCGACGGGAGAGGCCACAACAGTGAAAGGCCCGCGTACCGCAAAAAAATAAAAAAATAAAATTAAATTAAAATAAAAATAAAATGAATAGACGAAATACTTATCATTCAAAATGACAAAAGGCTTATTTCCTTAATGTACAAAGCGCTTATACAAATCAATAAGAAAAAGGCAAATAACCTAATAGAAAAATGGGTAAAGGACATGAGCAAGCATTTTGCAGACAAGAACCGTGAAAAGCTAATGCATTTACGAAAAGGTGAACACCCTCATTCCTGATTTAGAAAATGAAAATAAAATTTCAAGTCAGGCTGGCAGATTCTTAGAGCTTGAGGATACTCAGGCTCATGAGGGTGTGGGAAACAGGCACCCTCATGCAATGTTGTGGGATCATAAATAGGGCAATTGGGCAGTATCAAGCAAATGTTAAAATACACATACTCTTTAGACCCAGATTTCATCTACCACTTAGTGTAGTACAGACAACACAGACTAACTAGCAGTTTCTTTCCCCTCACTCACAAATGACATTCAGCACCACTGAGATGGATGTCGACTGATTCCTCCTCAGCTTGCAGGTAAAGGTGATGCCGTTGTCATTTTCACTGATGGAAGTGACACAGACAGAGCTTGAGTTGATTTTGTTTCCAGATTTCAAATCCACTCTCCCATCTTCGCGGTACCAGAGAAGTTCTTCTTCTCTCGTATGGTTTTGCACAGCACAGTTCAGAGATTCTTCGAGGCCAGGCTCCGTGTCCAGAATATAGTTTTCAGTTTTACCATTCACAGTTAAAACAGAACCTGGGAGTGCAGGAAGAAACTATTTAGAGTGAACAATCTAAATGACCATAATTAGAGAATTGGTTAAATATGTTACATCAGTACAATGAAATGCTCTGCAATGATTAAAAATAGTCATATTGAGCTATGCGATTTTACAAGGAAAAGATCGAAAAAGGATTATTAATTTAAAAAAGAAAAAGGTTAAAAAATGAGGGTTACCAAATTTTGCTGCACATTGGAATCATCTGGGGATCTTCAAAAACGTACTGATGCCTGGCTCCCACCCCCAGACGTTCTGACTAATTAATATTAGTGTAACCTGGGCACTGGGGTTTTAAAAAAGCTCCCAGGTGATTCTAGTATGCAGAGAAGTTTGAGAACCACTGGGTTAGAAAACAATATGTATGGAATTACCCCATCTATACACGCAAACACACACACACACACATGCACACACATATACATATATATATGTATACATATATATATGGACAAGTCTTGGGAAAATCCTATCTATATATTGACTAGGATGGATAAAAATAGAGAAAACGGTGGAGAAATAGTTACCAGATCTAAATTGTTTATTTCAAGTGCTTGGAAATAGCATAGTAAGGGGATGGGAGTGGGGAAATACAAAGGAGAAAGAAAGAGCAAAATGGAAAAATATTTAAGACATAATATTAGGTGAATAGGCAGAATGTAAAGTACGTCTCTAACAATTCCTATAAATATATCAAAATTGAATATGCATATGGGCAAAAGCTACTTTGAAAACATTTTTGATTAGATGATGGGATTATAGACAAATTTGGTTTTGTATATCTGATGTTTCGCTATTATACTGACAGTGTAGTAAAATAAGATGTTTAAACATCTGTGGTTTGTGTGGTAAAGCTGTTGTTGTGGGGTGGATGATCAGGATATATAGCAGTTAATTTTTACCTCTGATTTTTAGAAATCCATTGTAACATACCTAAATTTCAGTTTCTACTTTCCTCATTTAGAAGCAAGTAACAAAGCTAAAAAATGACTTTATCTGCCACAAACTTGCCCCCTGTGTATCATTTGTTAATATATTCTGTAAATGCATTAACTTTTCCTGTAAAAAGCATGAACTACTGGTGATTGCTGCCTAGCATTTTTTTAAAACCTGGAAGAATATACATCAAAACGTTGAGTGGTTATCTCTTGATGATGGGATTTGGGGGGATTTTTACTTTTCTTTAGTCTTTTATATATTTCCTAACTTATATTACAGTGACTGCTTATCACTTTTTGAATCAAGAAGGAAAAAGGTATTTCCAGGTTGGGGTGGGGAGCAAACATAGAAAAGATTTTCGTGTATGTTGTATGCTCAGATAAAGAGCAGAGGTTTATTTTAGGTATGATTAGTAATGAAATGCATTAGAATGTAGGAAAATTCTGGCTGTGGCTCTGGAGAGAATAAAATACTTCAACTCTGTCTTATAATATCAGAACCATAAAAATATTTTTCCACTTAATTTTTCACTATTTTATCTGACTTCTGTACTCTGAGCCATACCAACTGTGTAATCATTCCAGTTTGGATTCTGTATTTTCCCAAAGCCCCCAATCATTTTATAATCTGAAATTTTCTTTATTTAAAAAGAAGCCCAAAAGTATTAACTTACTTGTCATCTCATGTGGCAGAAATAAAATCACTAAGAGAAGAAATCTGTACATTTGCATTAGGCTGCTGGTCTTCCATGCCATGTTTAATGAATTTAAGTCTGATCTGCTGGGGGAAAAAGAGTGCATTTGGTTCTGCACTTTGGTCTACACTGAGCTTATGAACCTCCTCTTGTCTATTATATATTTAAAATAAAGTCCCAGATGAGTCATCCCAGTTATAATGGTACTATTTCTAGTTTTTAATTAAACAATCTTGTTCTGACTACTAAGTTCAAAGTACTTCTAGTATTAAGTTTCTGGTTTTTTTTTTTTTTTTTTGCGATACGCGGGCCTCTCACTGTTGCGGCGTCTTCCGTTGCAGAGCACAGGCTCCGGACGCGCAGGCTCAGCGGCCATGGCTCACGGGCCCAGCCGCTTCGCGGCATGTGGGATCTTCCCGGACCGGGGCACGAACCCGTGTCCCCTGCATCGGCAGGCGGACTCTCAACCACTGCGCCACCAGGGAAGCCCGTATTAGGGGTTTTTTTAAAAGACAGCAAAAAACGAAACCACAAGGAAATAGGCCATAAAACAGAGGGTAGCTACAGAGCAGCCCCGGGGAAGGTGAAACCAGTCTTCCCTAGAGACATTGATAGAATGTCATTTTAACAGTAAGAAAAGTGAAATTTCCTTTCTGCTCAGATAGCCTCTGCTGAACAAAGTAATTCTTGTCTTGAAAGCCTCTCTTGGGTCATTTTTCATAAAGTTGCTCTCTGCTAATAGAGGATTTTTGAAACTGTTCCAAATCACATAGATTCAAATGGTTTGTACCTTAGAAAAGACTCAATTCGAACACGGCCTCTATAGTCTTTTTTTTAAGATTTATTTATTATTTAATTTATTTTTGGCTGTGTCGGGTCTTAGTTGCAGCACACGGGATCCTTGATGTGGTGCGTGGGCTTCTCTCTAGTTGTGGTGCGCAAGCTTAGTTGCCCCATGGCATGTGGAATTTTAGTCCCCTGACCAAGGACTGAACTCGCGTTCCCTGCATTGTAAGGCAGATTCTTTACCACTGGACCACCAGTGAAGTCCCAGCCTCAAGCTTTAAACCACATTAATCTCTGCTTTCCCCCTTCCCTCCACCCCTCATAACACTCTTCCCCCTTGACTCAGTATAGGCTAAAAAGAATAAATAACAAAGGCCTCTTTTCTCCCTTCTTCTGCACTTTTCCTGCTGCCATCTCTCTCCCAAAGATATTCCCTGCTTCCATCTGGGAGAAACATGTACTTATTACTTCCTTTTAGGAGTATCACTATAAATACAATAGAAACACATATGGAATGTTTTCTAAGCAACAGGCAGTGTGCTAAACACTTTACATACATTATTTCAATCTCAGTTAAGCCCCTAACAAGCTTCTTGAGGTCATTTCTAAAGGTTTTGAGAGATTATATAATTTGACCAAATGTCAAATTACATGATCTGTAAATGTCACGGTGACGATTCTAACCCAGGACTCCTAAAGCAATGTTCTTCACCATGCTGCTGCCTAGGTAAACATTATCTCCCTTAAAGAAACTGCTGTTAATCCCTTCCTGTCCCTGTCCACTCCAAAGACCTCAGCAACTTGGAGTTTTGTCCTCTTAACACAAATATAAAACTTCAAGAGCTGGAACATACCTATGACTTTTGGGGGCTGGCTCTGCTCCTCCCCATGCCAGGCCTGTCCTGCCAGGAGCAAGTTTCATTCCTGCCAGGCTCACTCTTTCTGGCTGGCATGTCTTCATCAATCTTTCAGTAAGATGCTATTAGAAATAATATTGATTCTTTTATAATTTAAAAATTTTGTCAGTAAGATTTCCAATACAGCACTGTTAACAGTGATGATTTCAGAATTTGGTCATTAATAGAGTTTTCTCAAGCACTATCCACTGTAGATGCTTAGTAAACAGTGAGAGTGTGGGCTTCTTAGCAGACCTCACCCTACCCTATTAAGGAGGATGATTGCTGTCTCCCTTTCTCTTCCACCCCATTAAGACAACAACTTTTCAAAATGAATTTCTCTCACTTGATTTGTTTTTAATTTTCATGACTCTTTACTTTCTATACAAGACAAAGTCTTACCGCTTACCCACTGAGCTCTGAAAGCTGACTTCCTTGGCCAATCGTTCCTCCATCTGGGAACCCTGAATCCTTTTCCTGTTACCATCTTTATAATACTTGAATTTGAACACTTTATGACAGTAGGGTCAAGTAAATAATGTACATTGGGTTCAAAGTCTGTTTCTCTTTGTGGATTCTTAGAGAAGAGAGTAATTGGGAAAGGCATCTTCTTAAGATCCAAGTTTTTCTGTGTACTTAAGTTACTGGGTGGGGCCAGGTATTACTAACAAGGATGTAATTGTTCCAAGAAAGCCTGACCTTGTGCAAAAATTGTAGCACACCTCACTGAGAGTTGTCATGCTCAAGTTAGAAGGCTGTGCTTGATAACCTGACAGCCTGAGAATTGTGATAGGGCAAGTCTGAGGGGAGTCTGATTTTCATAGCGGCTGAAACACTGGAAGATTCCACACAACTTAAATAATGCTGGAAAAATATTACTTACCACTGGCAACCCAAGTGTAGTATATAAGCTGTGCTAAGACAGGCATGGCAGGGGAAAGTTTTATCCCTTTGAGGCTCTCAACTGACTGAGAATCCTTGCTTTACACTTTCAAGAATTAGTAATTTGAAGATAACATTTTTATTTATTTATTTATTATTTATTTATTTATTTATTATACAGCAGTTTCTTATTAGTCATCAATTTTATACACATCAGTGTATACATGCCAATCCCACTCTCCCAATTCAGCACACCACCATCCCCACCCTCCCACGGCTTTCCCCCCTTGGTGTCCATATGTTTGTTCTCTACATCTGTGTCTCAATTTCTGCCCTGCAAACTGGTTCATCTGTACCATTTTTCTAGGTTCTACATATATGTGTTAATATACAATATTTGTTCTTCTCTTTCAGACCTACTTCACTCTGTATGACAGTTCCTAGATCCATCCACGTCTCAACAAATGACCCAATTTTGCTCCTTTTTATGGCTGAGTAATATTCCATTGTATATATGTACAACATCTTCTTTATCCATTCATCTGTTGATGGGCATTTAGGTTGCTTCCATGACCTGGCTATTGTAAGTAGTGCTGTAATGAATATTGGGGTGCATGTGTCTTTTTGAATTGTGGTTTTCTCTGAGTATATGCCCAGTAGAGGGATTGCTGGGTCATATGGTAATTCTATTTTTAGTTTTTTAAGGAACCTCCATACTGTTCTCCATAATGGCTGTATCAGTTTACATTCCCACCAACAGTTCAAGAGTGTTCCCTTTTCTCCACACCCTCTCCAGCATTTGTTGTTTGTAGATTTTCTGATGATGCCCGTTCTAACTGGTGTGAGGTGATACCTCATTGTAGTTTTTTTATTTTTTTATTTTTTTGCGGTACGCAGGCCTCTCACTGTTGCAGCCTCTCCCATTGCGGAGCACAGGCTCCGGACGCGTAGGCTCAGCGGCCATGGCTCATGGACCCAGCCGCTCTGCGGCATGTGGGATCCTCCCAGACCGGGGCACGAACCCGTGTCCCCTGCATCGGCAGGCAGACCCTCAACAACTGAGCCACCAGGGAAGCCCCTCATTGTAGTTTTGATTTGCATTTCTCTAATAATTAGTGATGTTGAGCAGCTTTTCATGTGCTTCTTGGCCATCTGTATGTCTTCTTTGGAGAAATGTGTATTTAGGTCTTCTGCCCATTTTTGGATTGGGTTGTTTGTTTTTTTAATATTGAGCTGCATGAGCTGTTTATATATTTTGGAGATTAATCCTTTGTCGGTTGATTCGTTTGCAAATATTTTCTCCCATTCTGAGGGTTGTATTCTCATCTTGTTTATGGTTTCCTTTGCTGTGCAAAAGCTTTTAAGTTTCATTAGGTCCCATTTGTTTATTTTTGTTTTTATTTCCATTACTCTAGGAGGTGGATCAGAAAAGATCTTGCTGTGATTTATGTCAAAGAGTGTTCTTGCTATGTTTTCCTCTAAGAGTTTTATAGTGTCCGGTCTTGCATTTAGGTCTCTAATCCACTTTGAGTTTATGGTGTTAGGGAGTGTCCTAATTTCATTCTTTTACATGTAGCTGTCCAGTTTTCCCAGCACCACTTATTGAAGAGACTGTCTTTTCTCCATTGTATATCCTTGCCTCCTTTGTCATAGATTAGTTGACCATAGGTGCGTGGGTTTACCTCTGGGCTTGTTTCTATCTTGTTCCATTGATCTATGTTTCTGTTTTTGTGTCAGTACCATATTGTCTTGATTACTGTAGCTTTGTAGTATAATCTGAAGTCAAGGAGTCTGATTCCTCCAGCTCTGTTTTTTTCCCTCAAGACTGCTTTGGCTATTTGGGGTCTTTTTTTTTTTTTTTTTTTTTTTTTTTTTGCGGTATGTGGGCCTCTCACCGCTGTGGCCTCTCCCGTTGCGGAGCACAGGCTCTGGACACGCAGGCTCAGCGACCATGGCTCACGGGCCCAGCCACTCCACGGCATGTGGGATCCTCCTGGACCGGGGCACGAACCCGTGTCCCCTGCATCAGCAGGCAGACTCTCAACCACTGCACCACCAGGGAAGCCCCTATTTGGGGTCTTTTATGTCTTCATACAAATTTTAAGATTTTTTGTTCTAGTTCTGTAAAAAATGTCTTTGGTAATTTGATAGGGATTGCATTGAATCTGTAGATTGCTTTGGGTAGTAGAGTCATTTTCACAATATTGATTATTCCAATCCAAGAACATGGTATATCTCTCCATCTGTTGGTATCATCTTTAATTTCTTTCATCAGTGTATTATAGTTTTCTGCATACGGGTCTTTTGTCTCCCTAGGTAGGTTAATCCTAGGTATTTTATTCTTTTTGTTACAATGGTAAATGGGAGTGTTTCCTTAATTTCTTTTTGAGATTTTTCATCATTAGTGTATAGGAATGCCAGAGATTTCTGTGCATTAATTTTATATCCTGCTACTTTACCAAATTCATTGATTAGCTCTAGTAGTCTTCTGGTGGCGTCTTTAGGATTCTCTATGTATAGTATCATGTCATCTGCGAACAGTGACAGTTTTACTTCTTCTTTTCCAATTTGTATTCCTTTTATTTCTTTTTCTTCTCTGATTGCCGTGGCTAGGACTTCCAAAACTATGTTGAATAATGAAGATAACATTTTTAATTGGTTTAAAATACATATGTTTATGATATCACTTATACATGGAATCTAAAATATGACACAAATGAACTTATCTACGAAACAGAAACAAACTCACAGACATAGAGAAGAGACTGTGGTTGCCAAGTGGGAGGAGAGAGGCAGAGAGATGGACTGGGAGTTTGGGGTTAGTAGATGTAATTATATATAGAATGGGTAAACAACACGGTCCTACTGTGTAGCACAGGGAGCTATGTACAATATCCTGTGATAAACCATAATGGAAAAGAATATGAAAAAGAATGTATATATATGTATAACTGAATCACTTTGCTGTACAGCAGAAATTAACACAACATTGTAAGTCAACTACACTTCGATAAAAGAAATTTTTAAAAATACATGTTTATGGTGTTGTTGCAACATGAATTTTATCTGGCAAGTACTGTTGTTCCCATTCATACAAGAATAGAATGAAAAAATATTTATGGTCATCTGTACATTTTAATACATTGGTTAAGAACACCAGAGATCTGCTGCTTGCTAGCTGTACGAGTTCATAAACCTTTTTACTCCTAGGGTCCTCAGGTTCTTCATCAATACAATGGGAATAATAATAGTGCCCTCCCTACAAGGTCACTTGAGGATTAAATGAAATAAAGCATGTGAAGCAGCCACACAGTAAGCTCTTATTAAGCATTAGCTATTATTATTATTAATATAGGCTGGGCAGGGCATAATAAATAAACACAGCCTCACTATAGCATTCTTCCAGTAAGAATCATAACTAAGGGCATTTCCTGTTGACTGGGTTGCAAGCACCATCTAAGCAGGTTTTGAGTTTGCTTCTGTATGGATCTAAGGGCACTGTGTTTTGCTATCATTTTAAAGATTTTTACATTTATTTATTTATTTTATTTATTTATTTTTAGCTGTGTTGGGTCTTCGTTGCTGCGCGCGGGTTTTCTCTAGTTGCAGCGAGCAGGGGCTACTCTTCGTTGCGGTGTGCGGGCTTCTCATTGCGGTGGCTTCTCTGGTTGCGCAGCATGGGCTCTAGGCGCACGGGCTTCAGCAGTTGTGGCACACGGGCTCAGTAGTTGTGGCTCACGGGCTTAGTTGCTCCACGGCATGTGGTATCTTCCCAGACCAGGCATGTGGTATCTTCCCAGACCAGGATTTGAACCCATGTCCTCTGCATTGGCAGGTGGATTCTTAACCACTGTGCCACCAGGGAAGCCCTTGTTCTCATTTTAAAATGAACTTAGCAGAGGATTGATGTCTTGGTTCTGGGTCCCTCCAAAGCAGACCTGAAGATAAAACTTTGCGTGCAAGTAGTTTATTTAAAGGTGATCTCAGGAAGCACAGTAAGGTAGTGAGATAGGGAAGGAAGGAAAACTAATAAAGGATGTGTTAATGAACAGGTTACTATGGGCGACTGTTGCTGTGGACCCTTTGACAAGCTCTGTGGAACACACCTCAAAATCAACTCATGCGGGGGAAAGAAGCTTGAGTATCTATCTACCAACTTTCCTCCATCATTGGTTAAGGGGCACTTTTGGGGTGTTGACTCCCCAGCACTTCCAGCCCACCCTGTGAAGGCAGAGTGCACTCTCTTGGTCTGGCTGTGAATGTCCAGGCAGACCCTCAGGAAGTCATTGGCTATACGGGAATTGTTTGCGGGTGACCTCTAGGCAGGCCAAGGGAATGTGAGTAGGGCACCAACATCAACTTTTACAAGTGGGTACTAGGTGGTTAGGAAATAACGGTTAATTACTCTTATGTGTAATAATGGTATTATTGTTATATAGGAGAATGTCCTCATTCTTAAGAGATGCCTACTGAAATACTTATGTGTCACAGTGATTGCAACTAACTTTCAAATGATTCAGCAAAAATAAATAAACATACTCACAAAGCAAATACAGCAAAATGTTAACATTTACTGAATCTAGAGTTAGGTAGTGGTCTATAGATATTCATTGTACTATTCTTTCAACTCTTCTGTATGTTTGACATTTTCATAAATAAAATGTTGAGGAAAAGTATTTAGTATTTATTGAGTGTCTGCTATGTGCTGAACACTCTAAGCAATGGGGTTGCCAGTCCCATCCAAACCAAGATGGTAGCTTTGTCATGAATTAGTAAGATTTGGCTTTTCAAGTCACTCTCCTGCCATCTGTGGAGAACTGTTTTAATAACTATACAATGGATAATGTCTATAAAACGAATGGTGCTCCCTTAACTCCACAACATTAGGTTGGTACCCTGGGAGATACAAAGATGAGCAAAACAAAGCTCCTGGTCTTCAAGCGTCTTACATTTCTAGAGGGTTAACAATGATTAGGAGCCAGTTAGAGTGCATTTTCAGATTAAAAAACGTTATCATGGCGCCCCTTCTAGAGAGTCAAAGAAGTGACGTGCTTTGTCCAAGAACATATAAGTTGTCCCTGGAACATTCCTCTTTCCTAGGACCGACGGGAGAGGAAACCATTTTGCCATAAGTAGTTAAGCCCAGTAGTTAACCATTAAGCCTAAGTAGTTTCGCTGGTTGGAGTATTAACAGAGTCCAATACTCCACGTCCTCCACAAGTGGCTCAGGCCCAGAGGGACAGAAGACAGGCAGCCTCAAATGTGGAAATTCCTGAGAGTAGAAACAGTCTGCTCCACATCAGGCCCATGTACTTCTGGGCAGAGGAAGGGGTCCAAGAACTGGCAGCCATGGCCATCTGATTTAAGTGAGCCCAAGAAGCACCTGTGGAGTCTCTGGGCACCTTTCCTTCATCAGGAATCTCATCTTTAACAAACTCCCAGGTGACTGACATGGTGGTTCAGGGGTCTCATTTTGCGAACCATGGACTATGGGACTAAGTATTGATGCGGGTGATGAAGGTAGAAGCCCCTCAGCTCAGGGTAAGTGCCTAGCACAGTGCCTAGTGCATGGTGGGTACTCAGGAAACAGTAGTGAAAGGAAGGAAGGAGGGAAGGAAGAAAGGAAAAAAGGAAGGGAGGGAGGGGGGGAAAGATGGGGAGGATGCCTACTTGGAGGTAAATTGGGTGCTCTGCCCTGGAAGAGAATGTGTACACAGGGCTGCCCCGTGGGAAAATGACTCTGCTGGTGCACAGACCTCACAGTACTTCCTGCTGTGTGGGAATGAAGAACAGAGAGGGAAACAGACAACGAGGAGGAAAGACCCGATGGGCAGCACAGCTGACTGCTGACACGTGCCATCCCCAAAGGCCTTTGAGCTGCAGCCTTCACATCTGCTGTCACCAAGCTTGATGTGACAGAGGCAGCAGCTCAGCAAATGGGTGGAGGGTCACAGGCCATCAGGGTCATCTGGCCAGGTCACTGGAAATACAACTGAGGGTTTTAATGTAAAAGAAAACTTAGAAATCTGGTAGTCACAGCCTTGCAATGACAGAGTGGTTCTTTGAGCAATGCAGGGACCCAGTGTGGTGCCTTTCCATCTAGAATCCGACACAGTTTCAACTAAACTGCTTAAAATTGGTCATGGAACTTCAGAATTTCCAGCTTGTAAACAGTAATTAATGATCCTCTAACTTCCCATCCTCCATTAGGATTCCTTCATCCCCAAAAATCCTAGACCTTAAATCAAGACCTGAAAGGCCACCTGTCTAGGGTTGCCAGATTTAGCAAATAAAAATACGACACCCATTAAATGTGAATTTCAGATAAGTAACAAATAATTTTTTAGTATAACTATGTCCTGTGCACCTACTATCTGTTAATTTATGACAAAGCCAATATTTGGAATATACTTATACTAAAAAAAAAACCTTTATTTATGTGAAATTCAGATTTAACTAGGTGTTCTGTCTTTTATGTGGCAACTCTACTTCTGCCTAATCCTCCTGTTTTTTAATAGGTGAGGAAGTGAAGTTCAGAGGGGTAAAGCGACTTGTTCCTAAAGTGACACAGGGTTAGAATCCATTCAGGATTCCTCGCTGCCACACTGTATCCTTTTCCAAATGCCTTACTTCAGAGTTTCTTAACTTGGCTTCTTGAACCACTAGGGATGAATTTTAGAGTGTCAGTAAAATCCCTGAATTTCAGGCAAAAACGTGTGTGCGAGTGCGTGTGGATATTTCTCTGGGGAGGTCATCTCTGCTTTTTCAATTAGCTTCTCAAGAGTCAAGATTTTAATAAAATATTAAAATAGACTATTTCAGGGACTTCCCTGCTGGCGCAGAGTTTAAGAATCCACCTGCCGTTGCAGGGGATATGGGTTTGATCCCTGGTCGGGGAAGCCCACATGCCGCGGAGCAACTAAGCCCGCGAGTCACAACTGCTGAGCCTGCGTGCTGCAACTTCTGAAGTCCACGCACCTAGAGCCCGTGCTCCGCAGCAAGAGAAGCCACCGCAATGAGAAGCCCTTGCAGTGCAACGAAGAGCAGCCCCTGCTTGGTGCAACTAGAGGAAGCCCATGCGCAGCAACAAAGACCCAACGAAGCCAAAAAATTTTTTAAAAAATAAAACAATAAAACATACTCTTTCACAGTACTACGTTCAGCTTTCAAAATGCAGACATCTACTACTTTGGGCTGAAATCACATTTCTGCTTCCCCTATATCCCTTCATTCCCTGGCATAGCACTGGGTCCAATCATGCTAGGAGATGAATAGATTTTGAGTGCAAGTATACAGAAAACCATCCACTACATCTTCTACATGCCATGCAGTGGAAGCCATCTTACCCTCCACACCCTACCTATATCAAAATGCAAAATTCCTCTTAACTATCCTATATTTTACTTCCTCCACTTCTTAGACTGGCAACCCAGAGTTGACAGGTCAGAACACCTTTCAGAGGATAGGTAGAAGGTCGCAGTGATGTGACCTTTGAGATTGACCACTAGAGGTCCCTTTTTATCCACAGTGATTCTGAAGTTAGACTTTGCTAGGGGTTAGAGAAGATATTTCCATGGACCAATGGGGCAGATCTCTGCCTGTTACAGGCATAACTGGCGTATTCTGTATCAAGCAGTGGGGAAGTAGCCATGTGATACAGCAGGAATGATGCAGAATAAAATGGCTTTCTAAGAAGAAATTGGATAATGTCTTCCAGTGTCAGGCTCGAAGGCAGAGTTTTTAAACAGAAGCAGGGGTCTGGAGCTTCCTCCTCAACAAAAAGGAAAAAAAATGCAGGACATTCCACCACTCACCAACACCAGGCAAACATCCAATTTCCTTCTGAGTGTAGTCTGGCTCCAGGGGCATATTTACTGGAAGCCAATGATGCTTCAGCTGGAGACCCTCATTTGCACAGGCTCATTCTAAAGGCCCTGACCTCAGTAGCTTTATATTGGTGATTATATTTGTAATTCTTTTCCTTAAAGAGGATCCCTGAGTATATAAACATTAGGCCCCATAGGGCTTGGATCTAGCCTGTCTGGCTCCAGGATACAGGATGTCAGGGAGGAAGGAGGTGGGGGAGAGTTTCAAAGTCCCTGGAGACTAACCAGAGTTTTCTGTGGGATGAGGAAGAGATTGATACATGTGCCAAAGAACCAGGCAGCAACTTAATTTCCAAAGAATTGTAACTGTGAGGGCACCAGAAGTGAGGGGGCTCCTTCTTGCCTGCTCAGAGCTTTCCTTGGCCAGTAGAAGTTTGCCAAATCTTCAGGTGAACTAACAAGCCTGTAGCATCCTGTTGGCTGCTTTCTGAATAAACAAATGGTCTTGCCAACCATTGTGTAGATTTCGGAGGAAAAAACCAACCAAACAGAACTCTGGTTCCAGAATTCCTGTGAGCTGGGATAAATCATGAAGTTTACAAAGGATTAAATAATCAACCAGGGTTGAATGAACAATTCTGTTTGGGATTTATGGATTGGATTTTGGAATACCAGTTAAAGCAATATCCACAAATGTAGAAGCAGATGAGTGTAAGGAGTTGCTTCTGTTTTTGAAAGAGAATATGGTGCTGGAAACCTGCAGTCAGCAACGTGGTGGAACTGCCAGTACCGACTAGTAAGAGCTGCCTCTGCGCTTTTCTTCTCAACTCTGCATTCAGTGACTTCAACTTGGTACATTGAAATTGGCCTCATTGGGAGCATTTACACCGTTGAAATTGGCAACCGTTACAAATCAGGGCTCTCCTCTCCAGAACGGGCTGTTAGACCTTTACCAGCACATTGCTGCTTGCACCCCACCCCTAACCTACTCTCCCCCTCCTGCCCCACCCCACCCACTGACACATCACAGAACCTGCAGGCACATCCCCCTGCGTATTTGTATATGTGTAGACACACAGAGGATCATATATGCACACTTTCCCCTTTACGGCCAGCTTGGATGTCAGCAGTCATCCTTGCTCTGTCGTGCCGACATCTTTGGTGTTTTTCTACTAATTACATCGTGATCTCACACAGTGATCTCTCTCTCTCTCTCTCATTCACAATTGTTCTGTCCCTTGCATCATGAGGCCCTCAGTGCCTCAGGGATTAAAGTAGCCAATTGTGAAAGTTCTGAGGCAATAATACTGGTCAGGATAGGGGATTTACCTTAGCTATCCATAAGTGAGCAGTAAACATGACACGAATAACTGCACAGTATCATCCAAATGGAAACCATGTTAATACTGGGTCAGTGTTCTTTCACAATGCTCAGTTTTCACCAGTGTACATCCCGTTCTTGTAGCACTCAGAGAAATTTGAGATGAGCAGCTTTGTGTCAGATGGACAGAAGCAGGCAAAGAAAAGTCATGTGACTTGCTCAGGCCAGTCAAACCCAGGAACGGATGTCACTTCTCAGCCTGAAGACCTTGAGCTACAAAATATTACATGGGAGACAGAGGGAAGGGACTGACATTTTCATGCCTACTTTATGCCAGGTACTCCTATAATAAATAGTCATTATTCCCAATTTCCAGACAAAAGAACAGAGGCCCAGGGGATTTAATCTATTCAAGGATATATAGCTAGTAGGTAGTAGAATATTTTGTTGATAATTTAAAATTTTTTATATCTAAGAAAGGTGTGTATATACATATCCTAAATCCACTCCCCAAAGGAACTCTTTTCAGACTTTTACTGTTTCTTCTGGTAGTCATCTTAATGTCTCCACCTTTAACCAATAGGCTTATTAGTAGAATAAGGAGTACAGTGGCTTTTTTTAGTTTAGTATTTTATGTTTGTATCCTTGATACCTAGAACAGTGCTTGGCACATCATAAACATGTGTTGAAAAAATATCATTATTTCTTTTTAAAAATTCTTTTCCATTGCAGTTTATTATAAGATATTGAATATAGTACCCTGTGCTATATGGTAGGATCTTATTGTTTGTCTATTTTATACACAGTAGCTTGCATCTGCCAATCCCAAACTCCTAAATTAACCCACCCCCCTTTCCCCTTTGGTAACCATAAGTTAGTTTTCTATGTCTGTGAGTCTGTTTCTGTTTTGTAAATAAGTTCATTTGTATCATATGTTAGATTCCACATATAAGTGATATCATATGATATTTGTCTTTCTCTGTTTGACTTACTTCATTTAGTATGATAGTCTCTAGGTCCGTTCATGTTGCTGCAAATGGCACTATTTCATTCTTTTTTATGGCATGTCTTGGCTATTGTAAATAGTGCTGCTGTAAACACTAGGGTGCATGTATCTTTTTAAATTAGAGTTTTTTCTGGATATAAGCCCAGAAGTGGGATTCCAGGATCATATGATAACTCAAGTTTCAGTGTTTTTGTTTTTGTTTTTGTTTTTTGCGGTACGCGGGCCTCTCACCGCCGCGGAGCACAGGCTCCAGACGCGCACGCCCAGCGGCCATGGCTCGCGGGCCCAGCTGCTCCGTGGCACGAACCCGTGTCCCCTGCATTGGCAGGCGGACTCTCAACCACTGTGCCACCAGGGAAGCCCCTCGATTTTTAGTTTTTTAAGGAACCTTCATACTGCTTTCCATAGTGGCCGCACCAATTTTCATTTCCACCAACAGTGCAGGAATATCGTTTCTTGATTTATCAATTGACCTCCTGCTGTGAGAGAACAGGCTCTAGTGCACTAACAGCATTTCCCTTTCATCTCCCAAGCTGCTTCCCGGTAAGGTTTTATCAATATTTTTAGTTCTTCAGCTGGTCATCTTGTAACTCTAAGCAATGGATGTACCCCTTCATTTCTTGTTCCACAACTACAGATAGTATCTTTGGACTCCAGTGTGAGAGTCTTGATCTCAGTGCAGGTCTGCCTGACTTGAGGACCCAAACACTTTGTATTCCACACCGAGCCTCCCACACTGACCCCTTCTGGACCAGTGAAGGTCCCTTTGCCTGATTTTTGGGAAATGTATTTTAAAATAATTGGCACTGGTAATGGATTTTGAACAAGAGGTATTCTTGGGCCAGTGCATACCAAGATAGAACAGTCTGAAGATAATGGAGTAAGTTTATCAAACTAAAGTTAAATTTAGTTCAGAGCATTCAGAAAAATGTGCATGGTCTAGAATTTTGACAGTAGGTAATAAATTTGCTGAAACTCTCCTGTTCCTTAAGGTGAATTCCTGCTCTTTCCACAAGGCTGGACTTGCATTTTACAATAGGAATACTTTGAACCTAAGAAACTGGTGGATACCTTGGATTCTCCACTGCTCTCATCGGCACAAAATGCCCCAGAAACATCCCCTGTGTGTGCCCTGAGGCAAGTTATTTCTTGGTATGCCGTGAAAAGGAGAGTGAGAGCTGAGCATAGCCCTGGCATAAGCCTGGGTGTGGGTTTCACTAGAGAAGGTCATTGATACCGTAGAGCAGAGGCTGTGAAAGGAAAACAGACATGGCCTTTGTTTCCCAGGGCCCTCTGGCTGGCATTGCATACACAACGCAAACACTGTGCACGTTGGTGCTTGATATGGGTTTTTTGTTTGTGTCTATTCCCTGCCTACTTTCAGAAGACAGTTTTGCTTATCTTTTATCTGTACTTCCTTGTCCCTGGCAACTCCCACCCCTTGTTCTTAAAGGTACCTGCTGGCTCTGCATATCTGAGTTAGACAGGGACTTGACCTACAGATTGTGAACCTGTCAGGCCTTTGGACTTAGGCAGCACCCATGGCAGATGGCAGGAGAGCTCAGGGTCCCACAACCTCCTGCTAGCCCTGCTACCCGAAGAGAACCCCAAGGACTAGCCCCTGCCCTGATGTAGCCCCACCCCTGGGGTTCCACAGGTACATCCAGCTCACTGCAGATTGCCCCATAATCTGGATACAGCCAGTCAGCCCATCCTAGGTCCTCACCCATTACCAGTGGGAACCTGGCAACGTTTGCTATAGCTTTCTGCCCTATACTTAGAAACAATACCTGCCCACTGGAAGAGAAGTAGGAAGCAGTGGGGCAGCTCAGGTCATAGCAAGACTAGATGTGAATTGCATACATTTAGGATCTGCACTTGGACAAAGCCACATCTGTAGTTAGGATTAGCTTCAGTCAGGAGTAACAGAAAAATCAAGACATGGCTCAAACAAAAATGCAAATTTATTTCTCTTTCACATATAAGAAATCCAAAGATAGTCATCCCAAGATTGATGTGGTCTGCCAGAGTGTCCTTCTTTCATGTTGTTTCATCCTGCATAGCTTCTACTCCCAAGGTTAACTCAATATGACTGCTAGAGTTTCAGTCATTACATGCATATTCTAGCTAACATAAAGGAAAAAGGCTATAGAAGGGTATACTGCTTTCCTGTAGGGCCACTTCCTCAAAATTGCTCACACCATCTACTTATATTGCTTATACCAACTATGCTTATATTTCATTGGCCAGAACACAGTCACATGACCACATCTGACTGCAAGAAAACTGACCATTCTTGTCCTTTCTCCTGGCAGCCATGTGCCCAGCTAATAATTGAAATTTATTTTACTAAGGACAAAGAGGAAAATGGAGATTGGAGGATGACCAACAGTCACTAATCCCTGGTAAAGCAGATCGATGAAAGACTCACTGCCCTAATTCAAGCCACTGTTATTTGGGCTGACTGGCCGAAACAAAAAATGCCTAAAGTTTGAAAGCCTACTCCCAATGCATAACGATGGAGAATCCTCTCAGGTCAAACCCACTCTATTGCTGTTTCAGTCAGGTCAGACCAACTCTATTTGAGGAACTAGGATGAATCCATTTCTCAATGTATCCCAGCTGAAATGGCACGCTAACTGAAGACAACCTTTATTCCTGCCATGGGAAGGAAGAACAATAGGTTTAGACCTCTCCCACCAAACAGCCATCCCAGCTGAAGGGGGCGGAGGAATAGCCACTAGCTCTATAATACAGGTGTACGCACAGACACTGGACTTCTAGATGAGGTTTTGATTTAGACCTTACACCCATCTTCAGCAACTGACATGGCTGGTCAAGTTTGGCCTCCTGGATCACAAAACACTGAGAATTCAGCCCATGCCAAATGGAGGAGTAGAGAGCTTCACTGATCAAGACCTGGTGAATTGTGTGACACCTGGTCCAAGTAAAACCATACCCACGAAGTATATGGTTACTGTGGCAGGCAGCCTCTGAGAGGGCCCTAATGATCCCTACCTCCTGGTCTCCATACCTGTGTGTAATCTCCTCTCCCTGTGCATGGGCAGGACCTACTGACTCATTTCTAACAAATAGATTAGGGCAGAAGGGATGGATGTCACTTCTGAGATTAGGTTACGAAAAGACTGTGGCTTCCGTCTGGCTGGCCTTCTCTTACTCTCTTACTTACTCTGAGGGAAGCCAGCTGCCATGTTGTGAGATGGCCTCGGGGTGGATGGAGGGGCACGTGGCACTGGATGAACTGCCATCTCCAGCCAACAGCCAGGGATGACTGAGTCCTGCCAACAGCCGCCCAAGTGAGCTTGGAAGTGGATCCTTCTCCGGTCGAGCCTTGAGACAACTGCAGCTCCAGCCAATAGCTTGACCGCTGCCTTGTGAGGAACCCTGAGCCAGAGGCACCCAGCTAACCTGCACCCAGATTCTTGCCCCACAGAAACTGTGAGATCATAAATGTTTGTTTGTTTTTTGTTTTTTTTTGCGGTACGCGGGCCTCTCGCTGTTGTGGCCTCTCCCATTGCAGAGCACAGGCTCCGGACGCGCAGGCTCAGCAGCCATGGCTCACGGGCCCAGCCGCTCTGCGGCATTTGGGATCTTCCCAGACCGGGGCACGAACCCGTGTCCCCTGCATCGGCAGGCAGACTCTCAACCACTGCGCCACCAGGGAAGCCCTGTTTGTTGTTTTATACTGCTGAGTTTGGGGATAAGTTGTTATGTGGCAACAAATAATTAATTCAGCTTGTTTATATCTTCTTAAGAAATTCTGCTGGTTTATTTTCAACTTTTAAAACTTGTTGCTATATCCATCTTGAAGTGACAGGTTCAGGCCATGCGAGACTGTGAACACAGAGCCGAGATAATCCACTTGAAAATAGAGAAATGTCTCTGCAGGCATTATGAGTGTCACGAAGAAATACCAAAAATCCCTTCCTTTATTTAAAAAAATGTGTGGGAGTGACTTTCTTCAGCAGACAACATGTCTCCACTTAGAAAAGCAGAATCTTGTTTCTTCTCGCTAAAAAGACATTCACTCAGTGGCTGTGACCTGAACATATTTGCGATCTTCACTCTTGCCTTTATCCTTGATTCAAGGTCAGGGTGCATGTTGTCTGCTAATCATTCTCTAGGAATGAAGCAGAAGATTGGCATTCAAGTGCAACCTTTCTTTGCTAAACATATGGCCAGGTTTTCATCAGTACCGACTCCAACATATATTTTCTCAGAAAATAATTTTTGTAGATGAAAAATTTCTTCTCCTGTAGCATGCATCTGTAGTGATAAATAGAATTAAATGTCGTGGAGCGCTTTCCCCTCATATATGTAGCACACATATGTCAAGGGCTGATTTGTACATAGCATATCAGCCGTTTCCTTCCTATGCAATGGGCAATAGCTTCCAGGATGCACACATGATAGTAATTGCTCTTTCACATTGTATGCCATTGAATTTCTGCAATTGCCTAGACTTTATAAAGGACTTTTGTTCACTTTCTCTTCAAGCATAAAATGTGTCATTAGCTTCGTAATTGGATTTATACCTATTTGGCAATAGAATGATTTACAGCCTGATTTTGCTGAAGAAAGGTAGATTTCATTACTATAGCAATGATGTTGCTATAGTTTTGATATTTTCTGCCTGCCTTTAGAAACAAAATTCTTCCATTTGGAAAGTATTGTTTTGTTCTTATTCTAGAAAAATATTATTTCTTTACTAGGCAGGTCACTTTTGTTTGAAAATGACAATAAAAAATCAAGGGTGGCTTTATGCTCATATATGAACAAGTTCATAATAAATAATACACTGAGGAATACAGATGAATAACTTGCTAGCCCAGTAATATCCAATTTTCAGATACTCTTCATCCCTTTTACTATTCGCACTGTTATCTTTTGCTTACCTGTGCAATTTAATCGTATTTTCAGATGCTTATTCTATAACACACAGAATCATACTCTATATTTTCACTAGAGTCCTGTTCACTGTTTGACTTTATAATGCTATTCTGATTTATGGTATCACATTACCATATTAATGATTTGTTTAAAAAACTTTAATAATAGGTTTATTGATATAAAATTCACATAAAATGTGCCCTTTTAAAGTGTGCAATTCAGTGGTTTTCAGAATATTCATAGTGTTGTGCAACCATCACTATCTAATTTTAGGATATTTTCATCACTCCAGAAAAACCCCTGTGCCTCTTAGTCGTCACTGCCTATTTCCCCCTTCCCTCCAGTCCCTGAAAAACCACTAATCTACATTCTGTCTCTATGGATTTGCTTATTCTGGACATTTCTTATAAATGTAATCACACAATATGTGGTCTTTTATGTCTGACCTCTTTTACTTAGCATGATGGTTTCAAAATTCATCTGTGGTATAGCATGTATCAGGACTTCATTTCTTTTGATGGTCAAATATTACTCCATTGTATGGATATACCACATTTTGCTTATTCATTCATCAATTCATGCACAATTAGATTGTTTCCACTTTTTAGCTATTGTGAGTAATGCTTCTATGAATATTCATGGACAGGTTTTTGTGTGGACTATGTTTTCATTTCTCTTGGGTATATACTGAGGAGGGGAATTGCTGGGTCATATGGTAACCCTATGTTTAACATTTTGAGGAACTTTCAAAGTGACTGCATCATTTTATGAACCCACCAGCCACGTATGAGGGGTGCAATGTTTCGACATACTTGTCATCATTTGTTATCGCTGGTCTGTTCTATTTTAGTCATCCTAGTAGGTGTAAAGTGGCATCTCATTGTGGGTTTCCGGTGATGGCTTTATTAAGATATAATTCACCTGCATACAATTCACCCATTTAAAGTGTACAATTCCATGGGTTTTAGTACATTCACAGTTGTGCAACCATCACTGCAATCAGTTTTGGAACATTTTCGTTGTCTCCAAAAGAAACTCGGTATCTTTTAGCAATTTCATTGTGGTTTTCATTTGCATTGCCCTAATGAGTAATAATGGTGAGCATGTTTTCATGTTCTTATTGGCCATTTGCAATTGTTCTTTGAAAAAATGTCTCTTCAAGTCTTTTGCCAAATTTTCACTGAGTTATTTTTCTTCTTATTTTTGAGTTGTTAAGATTCTTTATATATCCTAAATACAAATCCCTTATCAGATATATGATTTGCAAATATTTTGTGGGTTGTCTTTTCACTTTCTTATTTATTCGTTTATTTTTATTTAGAAAATATGCTCCTATGTTGGGTGCATATATATTTATAATTGTTATATCTTCTTCTTGGATTGATCCCTTGATCATTATGTAGTGTCATTCCTTGTCTCTTGTAACATTCTTTATTTTAAAGTCTAGTTTATCTGATATGAGTATTGCTACTCCAGCTTTCTTTTGATTTCCATTTGCATGGAATATCTTTTTCCATCCCCTCACTTTCATTCTGTATGTGTCCCTAGGTCTGAAGTGGGTCTATTGTAGACAGCATATATATGGGTCTTGTTTTTGTATCCATTCAGTGAGCCTGTATCTTTTGGTTGGAGCCTTTAATCCATTCATGTTTAAGGTAATTATCGATATGTATGTTCCTATTACCATTTTCTTAATTATTTTGAGTTTGGTTTTGTAGGTCCTTTTCTTCTCCTGTGTTTCCCACTTAGAGAAGTTCCTTTAGCGTTTGTTGTAGAGCTGGTTTGGTGGTGCTGAATTCTCTTAGCTTTTGCTTGTCTGTAAAGCTTTTGATTTCTCCATCGAATCTGAATGAGATCCTTGCCGGTAGAGTAATCTTGGTTGTAGGTTCTTCCCTTTCATCACTTTAAGTAGATCATGCCACTCCCTCTGGCTTGTAGAGTTTCTGCTGAGAAATCAGCTGTTAACCTTATGGGAGTTCCCGTGTATGTTATTTGTCATTTTTCCCTTGCTGCTTTCAATAATTTTTCTTTGTCTTTAATTTTTGCCAATTTGATTACTATGTGTCTCGGCATGTTTCTCCTTAGGTTTATCCTGTATGGGACTCTCTGTGCTTCCTGGACTTGGGTGACTATTTCCTTTCCCATGTTAAGGAAGTTTTCGACTATAATCTCTCCAAATATCTTCTCAGGTCCTTTCTCTCCCTCTTCTCCTTCTGGGACCCCTATAATGTGAATGTTGTTACATTTAATGTTGTCTCAGAGGTCTCTTAGGCTGTCTTCATTTCTTTTCATTCTTTTTTCTTTATTCTGTTCTGCAGCAGTGAATTCCACCATTCTGTCTTCCAGGTCACTTATCCATTCTTCTGCCTCAGTTATTCTGCTATTGATTCTTTCTAGTGTATTTTTCATTTCAGTTATTGTATTGTTCATCTCTGTTTGTTTGTTCTTTAATTCTTCTAGATCTTTATTGAACATTTCTTGCATCCTCTCGATCTTTGCCTCCATTCTTTTTCCGAGGTCCTGGATCATCTTCACTGTCATTATTCTGAATTCTTTTTCTGGAAGGTTGCCTATCTCCACTTCATTTAGTTGTTTTTCTGGGGTTTTATCTTGTTCCTTCATCTGGTACATAGCCCTCTGCCTTTTCATCTTGTCTATCTATCTGTGAATGTGGTTTTTGTTCCACAGGCTGCAGGACTGTAGTTTTTCTTGCTTCTGCTGTCTGCACTCTGGTGGATGAGGCCATCTAAGAGGCTTGTGCAAGTTTCCTGATGGGAGGGACGGGTGGTGGGTAGAGCTGGCTGTTGCTCTGGTGGGCAGAGTTCAGTAAAACTTTAATCCACTTGTCTGCTGATGGGTGGGGCTGGGTTCCCTCCCTGTTGGTTGTTTGGCCTGAGGGGACCGAACACTTGTGCCTACCCGGGCTCTTTGGTGGGGCTAATGGCGGACTCTGGGAGTGCTCACGCCAAGGAGTACTTCCCAGTTCTGCTGCCAGTGTCCTTGTCCTCACTTTGAGACAGAGCCATGCCCTGCCTCTGCAAGAGACCCTCCAACATTAACAGGTATGTCTGGTTCAGTCTCCTGTGGGGTCACTGCTCCTTCCCCTGGGTCCCGATGTGCACGCTACTTTGTGTGTGCCCTCCAGAGTGGAGTCTCTGTTTCCCCCAGTCCTGTTGAAGTCCTGCAATCACATCCCGCTAGCCTTCAAAGTCTGATTCTCTAGGAATTCCTCCTCCCGTTGCCAGACCCCGAGGTTGGGAAGCCTGAGGTGGGGCTCAGAACCTTCACTCCAGTGGGTGGACTTCTGTGGTGTAAGTGTTCTCCAGTTTGTGAGTCACCCACCCAGCAGTTATGGGATGTGATTTTATTGTGATTGTGCCCCTCCTACCATCTCACTGTGGCTTCTCCTTTGTCTTTGGATGTGGGGTATCTTTTTTGGTGAGTTCCAGTGTCTTCCTGTAGATGATTGTTCAGCAGTTAGTTGTGATTCTGGTGTTCTAGCAAGAGGGAGTGAGAGCACGTCCTTCTACTCTGCCATCTTGAACCAATCTACTACTAATTCTTTTTAAAATTTTGGAAATATGGTGCACTGTGATAGAAACAATGAAAATGCAAATTTGATCATTGTTCAGTCAGAATTCTTAGTTGCAAGCAACAGAAACTAGGTGGTTTAAGCACAAAAGAAAATTTGCTGAAGAGCTATTGCTAGGAAGGATGGAGAAATAGGCTCTGAAAATGGTCAAAACAAGAAGTCGGGGTGGCAGGGGGTGGCGGCAGTCCCAGCAGCAGTCAGGACCACAGCCTAAATGTTGCCATAAGTCAGTCCAGAGAGATTCTGTGACAAGTGCTGAAACATTGAATGCCACAGGTTGGACCACGGTCCCCAGAGGCACTGGACACTACCCCACTGCTGAAACTGTAGCCCCTGCAAATGGATGTTTCTCCCACCAAAGCTGCCACTGGGCACCATATGCAATTCTGGATTCATTGTGTCACTTGCTCTAAACTCAAAGTTGAGGGGAGGGGCGTGCAAGTGCACTCTTACTCTTGTCTTTCTTATCTGTTGACACTTGCAGTGGTGAGGAGGTATAGCGCTCCAGCGTTAAGAGCACACCTTTGGAATAAGACTGGACCAGATCAAAGATACAGCAATCTGGAGGAGGTCTTGTGTTGAAATTGCATTCACAGAGTTGTTTTTCCTTAGATTGTATGTTTATTTGAGGTATTTGAGGTGGCTTTGGGCAAACTAATAGAAATTATGGAGAGACAGTGGTTGGAGCACTCCTCCACACCAAACCATCCTTTAGCATACGTAATTCAGACATACCTAGGTTCAAATCCTGGCTGAGCCACTTAGTTTAGCCATGGGGCTTAGGAAAATGGCTTCATTTTTCTAAGCCTCAGTTTCTTTGTCTAGAAATTGAAGTCATAACAGTACCTTCTTTACAGGGCCACCGTAAGAGTTAAAGAGACAATGAACATAAGGTGAATAAGACAGTGTTTGGGACATAGTTAGCATTAACAGCTGGTGGCTATTGTTCGTATTCCTCTGTCACCCTATTCCTTGGCAACCAGATCCTTTTCCTTGGACTCAACCACAGTCTCTGTTTTTCACTCTAGCTTTTGAACCATTTCTGGCTCCCAGTCTTTTTTCATATTTCAACCCCCAACCAGTGCCAGTGTTTCTGAACTTGAGTATCTGATCCACTCAGAAGCAGCACTGCCTCATATTGAACTTGGGATCGGCCATGTTATTGGCTGAAAGCTGTCTGACTTAGCAATGCCTCTCCACCCCTGTTACAATTAGCCATGACAAGTTGGCGTGAGACAGGGCAGAACAATGAAGTGCTATAAGCACAGGCTCTGGTGTTAAACTGCCTAGACTCCAACCCACCCACCTCTACCATTTACTAGTCAGTGACTTTGGGGAAGTCGTATAATCTCTGTGTCTCAGTTTTATCTTCTGTAAAATGGGGATAATAATATTATTTTAGAGAGTTACGAGGATTAAATAAATGTATGTAAAGCACGCAGAACAATACTAGGCAAGGAGTAAGCGCTGTAGTATTTGCTATTATTGTTGTTGTTATTACTTTATCTGTTTACCTATCTATCTGTCTATGTATCTATCATCTATTTATTTTCAATCCGGGACTCAATCCCAAGCATTGGCGAATGAGGACACAAGGCGAGAAAACCATAACTGGCAACTAAGTTGCTAAGGTCAGACTGTGCCCAGTAGAAAGACTGGCTCAGGCCAAACAGTGTGTTGCTGACGTTGGCCTCCTGGCAGAAGAGGGACAGGGTCAGAGCAATGTTTTACGACAGTGGCCTCCAAAGGGGGTACCTGTGCTCTTTCCTGAGTGTACATTAGATGCTGCCTTAGGATACAGGAAAAATATTACAATTTCTATTTATTTTTCTTTAAAAAAAATTAAACTTTACTGATATCTAATATATCAATTCATGCTGGTAGCCACACTTGTCTGTACAGAAGTTGTGTCATAATGGTAAGAGAAATCTCCTGAGAGGAATTTGTGTGCTCTCGGGTGTCATTGTTAAGAACATTTTCATAAAAACAAAAACAAACCCCCCAAATTTTTAAGTGGCAGAACCTTTATAATATTGTAATGAGATGGGGAGCAACAGTAAAAATCAATTGTATCAAACAGGTTCACGGGTCACTTGATGGTGAAGGAGTTAAAAGAATTGTCAATTTAAAGATGAATTACTTATTCTCTTACAAAAAGACCGGTGTTCCAAAATTCCTGACCTTTTCTGTTATGACAAGTGACTTTCAATACTGTGCTACCTAACAGATATTAAAATAATAAATACATTTATTTAACCAGTACCCTTAAGGAAAAGATGGTGTTAACAATGAATGAAAAAGTAACTGCTTTTGCAAATAAACACTTTTTATTGAGAGAGCATTTTATTTGAAATGCCTGGAAATGTTTCCATTATTATTTTATTCCTGAAATTAATAAAACTGTATCATTGCCTATGAAAAATTTATATTTACATGCTTAAAAAAATTGGAAACAATCTTCTAACCTATTAATATTCCAGATGTAGACTTATAATATCTTTCAATGAGCTTGCAAGAATAACTCTTTGATGGGACTTCCCTGGTGGTGCAGTGGTTAAGAATCCGCCTACCAATGCAGGGGACACCGGTTGGAGTCCTGATCCGGGGAGATCCCACATGCTACGGAGCAACAAAGCCCATGCACCACAATTACGGAGCCTGTGCTCTAGAACCGCGAGCCACAACTACTGAAGCCCACGCGCCTAGAGCCCATGCTCCGCAACAAGGGAAGCCACCACGAGAAGCCCATGCACCCCAACAAAGAGTACCCCTGCTCGCTGCAACTAGAGAAAGCCCGCACGCAGCAACGAAGACCCAGTGCAGCCATAAATAAATAAATAAAAGATTAATTGTAAAAAAAACACTTTGCATAGTTGGTGGATGAAAATGAATAATAGGATTCAGTAATGCATTTTTGGTGCATTTGGTACTATGTAACTTTGTGAATATCTTCTTCGGCTATGATGACAATTAAAACCTATTTTCAAAAGACAGTGAAGTTAGAAACATACTTGTGAATCTCTGCATCACAAATTATTAACCAATAATTTAAAAAACCAGTGACATTTATTCAATTATAGGGAGAACAAAAATGATTTTGTACCTTTAAGAAAGCAAATAAAAATTTAAAGTATTAATTTCCTCTCTATTTCCTTTTACTTTCTATTTTTCTGTACATTTTACAAAGTACATGTATATGTGTACAAAGTCATATGTGTACATTAGTTAGAAATAAATAAATATAGTAGGAATTCATGCTCAAGCATTTTTATTGGTAGAGTGTGCTTTCAAAAGGGTTTGAAGACCACTGCTTAGAAGGACAGGTCTGAACCTGTGTATGAGATAAAAGTAGAGAGAGGGCAGAAGGATGACAGGACAAGAGATTAATCAAGCCCTCGAACAATGCAACATTCCATGTCAGGGCAGAAGCTAAATTAGAGTGGTGACATTTTGAATGGAAAGGAACAGATTCAAGAAAATGAGGGAATGATGAGAGTTCCCTGGTGGTCCAGTGGGTTAAGACTCTGCGCTCCCAATGCAGGGGGCCTGGGTTTGATCCCTGGTCGGGGAATTAGATCCCACGTGCATGCCGCAACTAAAAGAGTTCGCATGCCGCAACTAAAGATCCCTCATGCCGCAACAAAGATCCCACGTGCCTCAGCTGAGACCCAGCACAGCCAAAATAAATAAATAAGTATTTAAAAAAAAGAAAAAGAAAATGAGGGAATGAAAAGACAGGAGCAATAAATTTTGATGGCTAATGGTACGTAGAAAGCAAGGGAGAGGGAGGTGTCAGTGAATAAACTGGGAGGAAGAAAAAGTCCTTGGGGGTAAATCAATGGATTTCCCTTTAAATATGTTGAACTTGAGTGCCTTTTGGAACATTAACTGAAAGGATCTAGGGAATAGTTGAAAAAAGGCCGGGTGACAGTGACTAAAAATGACTTTTTAGAGAAGTTTTACAGTCCATATGTTTTACAATTCTGACATATATTGCTGTAAAGATAATATGCATTCGTGGGAACCAACAGATTTGACTTCTTAAAATATGAATACCCTTTAGAGGCACACACATCTCTTTTTGTCCTTCAGGACTTCCCACTATAGCAGCAGATGGGAGAGAGAGAGGATTAATGTGGAAACACTGCTTTGGGAAACTCTGGTTCCAAACCCACTCTACCATTTAGCAGTGAGGCAACTCTGGAGATTTATTTAACTTTCCTGAGGCTTGATCTCTTTATTGAATGATGGTCTAATAATATTTGTTTTGTATAGTTAGTTTGAGCATTGAATGAGTTAACACATGTAAAGTGCTTATGTCTTTGCCTTGTACAGTTTTGAAGCATTATTTAATGTTAACTAAAAATTAGTTCTAAGTATTGCTTGGTCACTGTAGTTCTTGGAAAACAAACTGACTAGTGTGTTATCTTTTATCTCAGCCTACAACACCATTATCACACATTCACATGCTTATAAAACCTGGACCTTGTGGTATGTCTGTTCCTAAATAAACATTATTTTCTCCCCTTCAATATTGCTGTAAACAGTGGCACACATGTAGCATATGCTTGATTTTTTTTTTTACTGTTTCATAAGAAAAGTACATAATGCTCAAATGTGTACACACACACTCAAACACACACTAAAGGTCATTCACAAAGTTTTTAGTATCTGAACTGAGAAAGAACAGTAAAATTCCCATATTTGGATCACACTTGTAACAATAATTATGATCCTTATGTTCTGGACTAAATGTTTGTGTCCTCTCAAAATTCATATGTTGAAATCCTAACCCTCAATATGATGGTATTAGGTGGAGTCTTTGGGAGGTGATTAGGTCATGAGAGCGGAGACCTCATGAATGGGATTAGTGCCCATACAAAAGAGACTCCAGAGAGTTCTCTTGCCCCTTTGACTGTGTGAGGATACAGTGAAAAGATAGCCATCTATGAACCAGGAAGTGAGCCCTCACCAAACACTAAATCTGCTGGTGCCTTGATCTTGGACGTCCCAGCCTCCAGAAATGTGAGAAACAATTTTCTGTTTTTTATGAGCTACCCAGTCTATGTTATTTTGTTGTAGAAACCTGAGCTAAGACACCTTACAACTACATAGAATTTTGCAGTTATAGAAATGATATACATTGATAAGTGACAAGAGAAATCCACTATATAAATATATTTGGTGTCCCTGAGGTAGAGAGTACAGCAAATGGAGAATAAAAGTATTCAAAGAGAAAAGTATACTTTCCTGAAATGAAGAACAGAATCCACAAATTTAAAGGATACACTGTGTTGTAGGAAAAATTAACACAGAAGCATAGAGATATGACATGGCCACATGAAATGACTAAACTCATGAATTAAGTGAATAATCCTATGTATATCTAGGCAAAAAAACACAAGCCACGTGTACTAGGAAGAGGTAAATCTGGGTTCAAACTTACTCACAGCAATGAACCTCACTAGAAGATGATAGAGCAATGTTTACAAAGTTCTAAGGAGAAATGAGGTGACCCAAGAATTTTATACCCAGCCAAATTTCTGTGTATGAAGGAAACCAACAAATAGTCTCAAAAATGCCACGGCTTGGGTCAGGTAAGGCACATACAAATACTTTTAGAAAAAGTTGGGGACTTCCCTGGTGGTGCAGTGGTTAAGAATCCACCTGCCAATGCAGGGGACACAGGTTCGAACCCTGGTCTGGGAAGATCCCACATGCCGTGAAGCAAGTAAGCCCTTGCGCCACAACTACTAAGCCCGCGTGCCACAACTACTGAAGCCCACGGGCCTAGAGCCTGTGCTCCACAACAAGAGAAGCCACCATAATGAGAAGCCTGTGCACTGCAACAAAGAGTAGCCCCTGCTCACCGCAACTAGAGAAAGCCCGCGTACAGCAACGAAAACCCAATGCAGACATTAAAAAAAAAAAAAAAGCGCTACCTGATGATAAAATCCAGCCAAGTAAGACATTTCAGAACAGAAAACAAGGGAATGGGGAAAATAGGATATAACAAGACTTGTCGTGAAGTCTAATCTATGTAAATCTAGAAATAAGGCAAAACAATTACAGATATTGCAAAATATGACCTACATGTTTGAACAAGGAAGATAAACTGACAAGCAAAGTGAGGAGGACATCCATGCAATGGTGCAACCCAGTATGGGGTGTCAGAGCCTGAGTGGAGCAAGGAGAGCATCCCCTCAGGGGAGCAACTCAGCACAGGGTGGGTGTCCGAATCTGAACAGGGTGCCTCTGGTGGAATGCAAGGAGCTGGAGCCTGTGCAAGGTGAGAATGGTGTCCTCATGGAGCGGTGGTGATGGTGGTGGCTCAGAGCAGGGTTTAGAGTCTGAGCCAGTTGAGGAAAATGTCCGTGCATAGGGGTGACCTGGTGAGGGTATCAGAGCCCAAGGAGGGTGGAGGAGAGCCGTCCTATGGGTGCACAAACTGGCATAGGGTTTGAGGGCTTGAGCAGGATGAAAGGGAATCCCCACTGGAGGGACATAAAAAAGTTTTTGTTCTTATTTATGATTTTTCTGAAAGTATGTTATTTTTTAAAATGTGTCATAACCCATCAGTTTTTTTTTCTGATATTGTGGCTACTTACCTGGGAGGAAACAACATACAAAATATATTTAAAGTCTTATTTGATGTACTATATGTCTACAAATGCTGGGATTATCATATTAAACCACATGACACCGATTCCTTTCAACTGTATCTTGCTTTCATAATACATAAATCATTCTGGATGTATCAATAAGAATTTTGTTGTGCTAATTTAATAGAATATTTTAATGCTACTTAAAGAATGTGAAGTCAGTAGAATGCATATAGACCCTGAAAATTCCTGGACTTCGCAACGCCTGTTCACCTCTTTCCTAAACGGGCACATGAAACTTAGTGTTCAGGCACCCAGAATTTTCTGGGACGCCACTCACTGCAAAGGTTGAACCTTGGAACCAGCTCTGAATTTCCTTGTGGTTTCATTTTCTTCTCACCTTGCCACTTCCCACGCAGACTCAGCCTTCCTGGCTGTGTCAACTTTGGGTTGCTTCACTTCCTGGCTTCTGTGAAGCTGCAGCTGCAAGAGCTTTTGCACGCTAAGCAGGCGACCTATATAAGGCACACAAATTAGAACATAGATGCAGGAAAGTCACAAGTGTGCTTTCTGAGGGTGTCAGGGTGAGAAGAACATTGTGTCCCCAGTCCTCACTGTCATCCTCTGGTGAAGAGGTCTCTCTGATCTTCAGTCTTTCAGAAGCTGTCTCTGGGATATTTTTGTGTGATAGTCTCTACACGTGAATGAAAACATGGTTTCAGGACACCGGAAATGTCATGTTGGGTCAAATAATTGTTCGGTGGGCTCGGGCTTTTTATCACTGCTTTTGATGCCACCCACCCCCACTTTGTAGTAGCTAGTGGTAGCAGTTCCAAACTCTGGTCTCCAAACAGCTGCTGATATGGGAATTTTTTTTAAAAATTAATCTGTAATGAAATAAGAAGAGTAAGAATAACATGGGAGAACATGTCCAAATGTCATTTTGGGGTAAAGAGCTGTTCTTTATCGTGAGACTATGTCCTTCCATTTTTTTACCTTCAAAAATATCCCTCCTAAAAAAAAAAAAAAAAAATCCCTCCTTTTGTGTAATACAGGTAATAGTAGATGGCAGGTTGTTTGTTGTTTTTTTTTGTGTCTCACCTGGCAAAATAAAAAGAAGACAATCACAGTCCCTGTGCAACTTTTTTTAAAAAATTGTGCTGACAGGGAGATCAGCTCGGTGCTTTGTGACCACCTAGAGGGGTGGGATAGGGAGAGTGGGAGGGAGGGAGATGCAAGAGGGAGGGGATATGGGGATATATGTATATGTATAGCTGATTCACTTTATTATAAAGCAGAAACTAACACACCATTGTAAAGCAATTATACTCCAATATAGATGTTAAAAAAATTGTGCTGAGATACACATAACTTAAAATTTACCATAATTTTACTGAAAAATTTTCAAGTATACAGTGCAGTGGTATCAAGTACATTCACAATGCAACCTTCACCAACATCCATCTCCAGAACTCTTTCCATCTTGCAAAAAGGAAACTCTGTACCCATTAAACAATAACTCCCATTCCCTCCTCCCCTTCCCAGCCCCCGGCTACCATCATTTACTTTCTGCCTCTATGAATCTGACTATTCTAGGTACTTTATATAAGTGAAATTATACAGTATTTTTCTTTTTGTGACTGGCTCCTCTCACTTAGCATAATGTCCTCAACGTTCGTCCATGGTGTAGAGTGTGTCAGAATTTCCTTCCTTTTTTTTCTTTTTTAAAATAAATTTATTTATTTATTTTTGGCTGTGTTGGGTCGTCATTGATGCGCACGGGCTTTTTCTACTTGCGGAAAGTGGGGGCTACTCTTCGTTGCGGTGCGCGGGCTTCTCATTGCAGTGGCTTCTCTTGTTGCGGAGCACGGGCTCTAGGTGCACGGGCTTCAGTAGTTGTGGCGCACGGGCTTAGTTGCTCCGTGGCATGTGGCATCTTCCCAGACCAGGGCTCGAATCCGTGTCCCCTGCATTGGCAGGTGGAGCCTTAACCACTGCGCCACCAGGGCAGCCCAGAGTTTCCTTCCTTTTGATAGCTGAATAATGTTCCATTGTATGTATACACCACTTTTGTTTATCCATTCTTCTGTCAATGGGCCCTTGTATTGCTTCCACCTTTTGGCTATCCTAAATAATGCTGCTATGAACATGGGTGTACAAATATTCTTTTTTATTGAGGTATAATTTACATAAAATGCACAGACTTTAATGAACTGTTTGATGAGCTTTGACAAATATATAGATCAATGTAACTGCCACCCTACAGAACATTTCTACGACCTCAGAAATTTCCCTTGTGCCTATTTCAGTCAATGTCTCCTCCCAAACAAACTCCTCCTCCCACTCTCCTGATTTTTATCACCATAACTGATTAGTTTTGCCTGTTACTAGAACTTAATACAAATGGAATCATACACTATGTACTCTTGTGTCTGGCATTTTTTGCTCAATGTAAGGTGTTTTTTTTTTTTTCAATGTAAGGTTTTTGAGATTCAACCACATTATTGTAATTCATTACCCTTAATTGCTAAGTGTTATACCATTTTATAAATATATACAATTTGTTTATCCATTCTCATTTGAGTTGCTTCCAGTTTGCAGCTATCATGAATAAAGCTGCTAAGAACATTCTTGTACATCTTTTTGTGGACATATATTTTCATTTCTTTTGGGTAAAGACCTAGAAGTGGAATCTCTCTCATAGGAAAGGTGTATGTGTAACTTTATTGGAAAATGACAAAAAGTTGTTTTATTTTATGTTTATCATCTTACCCCTTGTCCTCAGCAATGTCTGAGAGTCCCAGTTTTTCCACATTTTCGCCGTTTGGTATTGTCAATTTAAAAAATTTTAACCATCCTAGTTGATGTATGGTAGTACCTGTGCAACTTTTAATAAATTCCTCAGGCAATTAATTTCCTTCAGTAATATTGCCAGATGGCTTTGCTAGGATAGGATTCTTTGGTTAAAAGTTAAAGAAACACAACTTAAACTAGTCTAAGTGGAAACAAAATGTATTGCCTTTTGCAACCAAACCATGGAGGTCAGAGGTGGAACTGCCCTTCAGATCACTCTCCCTGTGTCCTCTCCTCTCTACCTCTCTTTGCATGTTGGCTTCATTCTCCAAATTCCATTGTCCCCATGAAATTGGAGGTTTGTCTTCAAGCAAGTCTAAGCTTTCATCCACATGGCCTTCCAACTGAACAGAGAAGAAATCACCTTTCCATCTGTTGCAGTTAGAAAACTCCAATTATCCTGGCTTGGGATTCATGCCATCCCTGAAACCAATCATTCTTCAAATCACTGACAACCACAAGTCAGAGATACAGCCCAGACACTTCTTCATTTTTTTCTTGGCCGTGCTGCACAACTTGTGGAATCTTATTTCTCTGACCAGGGATTGATCTTATTTTCCCAACCCAGGCCCTGGACAGTGTGAGCACAGAGTCCCAACCACAGGACTGCCAGGGAATTCCTCCAGACACTTCTTTTCAAAAAAAATTTTTTGTATTGAGTATAGGTGATATACAATGTTGTATTAGTTTCTGGAGTACAGCAAAGTGATTCAGTTTTATATATATATATATATATATATATATATATATACACACACACACACACACACACACACACATATATACATATTCTTTTTCATATTCTTTTCCGTTATGGTTTCTTACAGGATATTGAGGATAGTTCCCTGTGCTATACAGTAGGACCTTGTTGTTTATGTATTTTATATACAGTAGTTTGTATCTGGTGATCCCAGACTCCCAGTTTATCTCTCCCCTACCCCTTTTCCCCTTTGGTAACCATAAATTTGTTTTCTATGTCTGTGAGTCTGTTCCTGTTTTGTAAATAAGTTCACTTGTATCATATTTTAGATTCAACATATAAGTGATGTTATATGATATTTCTCTTTCTTTTTCTAACTTACTTCACTTAGTATGATAATCTCTAGGTCCATCATGTTGCTGCAAATGGCATTATTTCATTCTTTTTTATGGCTGAGGAGTATTCCATTGTATATATGTATCACATCTTCTTTATCCATTTATCTGTCGATGGACATTTATGTTGCTTCCATGTTTTGGCTATTGTAAGTAATGCTGCTATGAACAGTGGGGTGCCTGTACCTTTTCTTTTTCTTTTTTTCATGTATATGTTTTGAATTAGAGTTTTCTCTGGATATATGCCCAGGAGTGTAGTCTAGACACTTCTAATCTCACTTAATTTGTTGCACGTCTCTCAGCTATGGGCATATTAACCATCCATGAACCAATTCCATTTAGGTTTCGGCTTGTATGGCCTCTCAGGTGAACTTAGGAACTGGAAGAGAAGTGCCACGTAAGCAACATTCTGTTGGGCCCAGTAGCCAAAATCCCATCTAGGCTTCCTAGCAGGCCTGCCACACCTTACTAACATGTTGACATTCTCTCTTTCATATTCTCCTTTGATTATTTAATCTTGCCTTTAGAACCCAACTCTACACAGTAAATCATTGGCTTTTAACTCCTCTTCCAATGTCCAGCTTTTTTTAAAAAATAAATTTATTTATTTATTTATTTATGGCTGCATTGGGTCTTTGTTGCCGTACACGGGCTTTCTCCAGTTGCGGCGAGCGGGGGCTACTCTTCATTGTGGTGCGTGGGCTTCTCATTGTGGTGGCTTTTCTTGTTGCGGAGCACAGGCTCCAGGTGCATGGGCTTCAGTAGTTGTGGCACTTGGGCTCAGTAGTTGTGGCTTGCGGGCTCTAGAGTGCAGTCTCAGTAATTGTGGTGCATGGGCTTAGTTGCCCCACGACATGTGGGATCTTCCCGGACCAGGGATTGAACTCGTGTCCCCTGCATTGGCAGGCAGATTCCACTGCACCACCAGGGGAGTCCCCAGCTTATAACTGGAAACTTTCTTTCTTTACAGTTCTCAGTTTCCAAGCCTAATTATTTTAGCTGTTGGAGGCCATCTCAGGAACTCTCTTTTCCTCCCTGGTCTTGACCCATACCTATACTGCTTTTCTGTGGACCTGCCATTCTTCAAGTTCTGCCTGATTTAACATTATTCTCAGACTTTAGCCACTGGATTCCAATGGTCCCTGAGGTCGTTTATAAGAAGTGATCTCTAATTCTGGTGTTCAAGGATATGATGGACAAGGCCACTTTTGCTGAAGCCATAGCTTTATGATTTGGGTCATATAACCTCCCAATTTTTATATGTTTAGATAGTGTTAAAAGTATGAAATGATTTAGTTTATCATTAGGATGGAAGTCATTTCATTCCTCTGATATCTTGGTGTTCCTCCTCTCAAAACCTTCGGCACATCTTGAAGCTCAACTACTAAAAGTTCATTCAGTGTCCTGATGTGAGATCCCAGATGATTCTGTGGGATTTTTGTCATCAAGAAAGCTGGCCCCTTTTCCAGCATATTAATTCCTCCCCTTGCTGCCATCCTATTCTCCTTCCACTCATTAACAACCATGGTGGTTACCAGAAATTGGGAAAGAGAAGAGCAGCCATTGTAGCCAGAAAGGCAAGCATCATCCTCCCTCTTGAGAGCTTTTTAAGGGCTGGGAAAAGGCCCATAGCTAGGTTACCCCTTAAGGCACTGGCAAAGCAGGAACATCAAAATGAGAGAAACATTCATCTTTAATGTAATCTGAACTTTCTCATCCTCAAATCTAGAAGGAAGCTATTTTGATTCTGGAATATATATAAGGTTTGTGTCATTTTGAAAAATAAAATTCTAATTTGAGTTTTATTTTGGGAATGGGATACCATAATTCTTTAGTTCTTAAGGCGCTGAGGCTCTTCTTAATCTGCTCTTAATTGTGTTTTCCTTACTTCTATGTCCAGAGCCTTGTACTGGATCTGGCACAGAGACTGTGCTTAGTCAAGTTCTATTGCATGAATTAATAAATGGATGGAAGACTTGTAGAGTAGAATGAAGTGCTGGGTAAGGAGCAAAGATGGGAGTTGGGGGGTAGGATGGCATTGGGAAGCAGCATTAGAGAACCTGACAGGAACATCTGCTCTGGTGTCCCTAGAGATTTGCTATAATTGCCATCTATGCTGTCTTGTCTTTGGTTGCATCAGTTCCACCTGTTTTACCTGGTTTCCTTGTCATTCTTTCCTTTCTGCATAAAGTGTTTCCCTTCTCTATTGAGCATATGAGCCAGTAATTCCTTCTTATAAGGGTCATTTTGCAAACCCACTGCTTTGTTCTGTGTCCCTGGCACTCAGGGTCTCCTGGGGAGCCTTGGCTTTTCTGTGGGCTTGCAGCATTTCAGTAACTGCTTTGTCCTGGTAACTGCTATCATTCCCTTACACCGTTTTCACTCAGACCTGTAACAGAGAGATGACTGCAGATTGTTCCCATAAATAGTATCAATCTCTTCACCTTCTGGAAATTCTTCATCTTATACTCTCGAGATAGAGTCCAGCTGGCTGGGTGTGAATGTGCTTTGTTTGTGCCAATCCAGTCTCGGCAAGTATTTTCATCAAAATTAGAGGCTGCAATTGCTGACTGCCAGAGCATCCCTGGTAACAATATTTTTCTGGTTGGGAGGTGTGAGTTGTGCTCTGGGGCCTTTATGTAAGAGCGCACAGTCCTAGTTTATTGCTGTTTTTATTGGAAGATGTCTTTGGATTGGGGCATACCTGACTATGTCTGGGCAAGAGAGCGCTTGGTTTCATTTGAATTTGTTGCTAGAATCTAGGACCAGCCTTGGGCAGACTTATACAACAGGTATAAGGTATAACCCAAGTAAGACTAAGCTCTACTCAGCCCTGTCTCAGCATGGTCACATCCAAAGGAAATCCAAATCCGATTCCTGAAAAGTATGGTAAGTCTTCACTGAAGTTATCTTAAAGGTGTGTCTCTCCTAAAGTCTCACACTTCTCAGGAATTTCCTCCAGTCTTCCTTTTCTCTCTGAAATTCCTCCACCCTCATACATGCTCTTTATTACCTCCCCACTCTCAGGGAATTCAGGGTGTTTTTTTTTTTTTTTTTTAAATTTTAGCTCACATAACATAAAATTAACCATTTTAAACTGTACATTTCAATGGCATTTAGTACATTCACAATCTTGTACAACCATCAGTTTTATCTAGTTCCACAATTTTTTCATTGCCCAAAAGGAAACCCTGTATCCATCAAGCAGCCACTCCCATTCCCCCCTACACTTGTATTTTCAAAAAGCTCTCAAGGTGGGCTTCCCTGGTGACGCAGTGGTTGAGAGTCCGCCTGCCGATGCAGGGAACACGGGTTCATGTCCCGGTCCGGGAAGATCCCACATGCCGCGGAGCGGCTGGGCCCGTGAGCCATGGCCGCTGAGCCTGCGCTTCCGGAGCCTGTAAACAGCTAGAAAATGGCTGATCTAGGATTTGAACTCAGTTCATGGTCTAACAGTATTGATGAACTTTTCTCTGACTCCCCATCACAATTAGTTGCTTTTTCCTCTGTGTTCCAATAGAAGGTTTTTTTTGTTTTTGTTTCATTTTGTTTTGTTTTAGTTCACTACATAGAAGCAGTTTTATCATAGAGTAAACACACAGACTCTGAAGCCAGACTCCCTGAGTTTGAGTCCTGGATCTTTGGCTTGCCAGCTGTGAGATCTTGTGCCTCAGTATATTTATTTATCTTTGAAACGGGGAAGATAATAGTACATAACTCAGGATTGTTGTGAAGATTAAATGCATCAACCAATGTAAAGGGTTTAGCACAGTGCCTGTTACATAGCACTGGCCTCATGGGAATATTCTGTCCTGTCTATGTTATATCTCCCTCACTAGACTCTGGCCTCCTAGAAGAGGACAATCCTTCATTCATCTTCCAATCCTCCTGCACCCAGCACAGCAGACCTTTCACTAGATGGGTGCTCCATAAACATTTGCCAAATTGAATGTGTCAGTCTGTGGGTGTTTCTGCCAGACAGTGTGACATTTACAGGTTCATGATCTATGGTGTGCTTCAATTACCTAAGAGTCTTTTTAGAAAAAGTGGTTGCTGAAGTCGGGCAGGCCATTCAAAAGCTCTGCCCTGTTTCCAAAAATCCAGGTCATTACCACTCTGCTTCTGTGAACCAGAAGCCTTTCCCCAATTCCCTCACTTGTGAGGCCAAGACTTCCCTTGTGGGAAGGAGAAAAGGGACACCTGTCACAAGGTTAAGATTTCTCAGGGGCAGCTGGAGTTATTTAGTTGGAGTTTTCCCCTCCAGTGAGCAGTGACCGGGTTGGGAGCTTTGGGTTTCATTTCTAACCACCAGCACAGGGTACCTGCTTAGGATGGAGACTCCAGACCCAAAAGAGGCTACAATCACAAGGCAGGAGGCCCAGGGATTCCTGGGAGGGTGGTGGCTCAAGTTACATCACATTATTTCACTGCCTTCACACGTTTATTTATTGCCTCACTAGGTGAGGCTGCAGGAGTGAGTTGGCAGGAAGAGGCTTCAAAGGAGAGTGAAAACGGTAGAAAAGGAAATATTTGATTAGAGGTTAACATGTCCCCTGGGGCTTCTTTGATTTGGATTATTCTAAAAGTACACAGTGTAATGATTAAGTACTCCGGGTTGGAGGGGGGGAAGGGAGGAGTGGTCTCTGTACAGAGTTGGGGCTCTGTTTCTGATGAGTTGCAGCTGCTGTGTAAAAGGCGCACTAAACCAAACAGGCAGGGAGGAGAAGAGGAGCTCACAGGACCAGAGTGACTGTGTGCTAAAGTCATCATCTTCACCTAAGCCCGCGCTTTCTCCTGTCCTACACCTCAGTGAACACCTGCAAGTTGCTTTGGCTATAACCTGAAGTCAGCCTACAACCCTCTGTCTCTCTCTGTCACCAGATCCTGTCCACTTTCTCTCCTAAAGGTCTTTCAAATCCATTTCCTTCTTTCTACCTCCACTGGCACTGTCCTTGAGGGTTCAGAGCCTCATGTCTTCTCGGATTATATCTTCCTTACAGGGTTCTTGGTCTCGAGTCTTAGTCCTTCCACTCCATTCTCCATGTTACTGTCAGAGAGATTTTTCTAAACTAGCTTAAAATCCATCAGTGGCTCTCCGTGGTCTTACAGATCAAGTGCTCCCCAGAGTCTGGCTTGTGAGGCTCTTTGGGTTCTGGTCCTGCTTCTCTGGCTTGTGTCCTCCATACCTGTGAGCTCCTTCACAATCCTGCTCTGCATGCAGTTCTCAGAATGTGCAGTATTTGCTCTCAAGCCTTCGGCGCTTGCTCTTCCTTCTGTCCAGAATACCTCCCTTCCTCCCCTAGTTTCTCTCTTTCTCCCTTACTCCTCCTTGGGTTGAATGAGGTTTCCCTCACCTGGGCCCCCATATCCACATTGTACCGCTTACCACAAACTGTGTCCAACCTCTAACTGAGCAGAGTGAATTGCTTACCAGCACGTAGCTCTAGCACACAATAGTTACTCAGTAAAAATCTGATAAATGAATGAACCCTTTACTATTCATATTAGGGTTCAATCATAGTTCAAGGAAGGAGACTTGAATCGCTTGGCTCTGAAAGAAGGAACCAGAACAGTTATTGCAATTATGTTCTTTGTTGGGTAGAATTTCACACTTGATAAAAGGATTGTGAGGTTTTGTGTTTCTTCAAGCTAAAGTGATTTAAGCCTACTTTGAAGACCAGTTTAAAGGCCTCTTCTCCAGATGATAAAACAGGGTACTTGTCAGTTTTGAGGCGTTCCGGAATTATTCTCACCAAGCAAGTGTCTCCAGAAATGTCATACCTGCTGCTTTTAAAATGTTATTCTAAGGCCACAGTTAAACAAGTACCTCGCTCAGGAGAGGTGTGAGAGGTGGGCAAGTGAATCATGAAATGAAATCTGCCTACAGGGCTGAGAATAGCACACACAGGAACCAATGGCAGTGAAATAAACTGGGGTAACACCAAGGAAATATATCCATTAACACAAAGGGAGCCTACTACATAGCAGATTTCCACTGTACATAAAGGAGACACCTTCTTTCAACAGAGACTAAAAACTGAAATGAGGTAGTGAGCCCTCTGCCACTCCAAGTGTCCCAGTCTCTTCAACCGCTGCCGAGGCGCTGGGCGACAGACTCCGATGGAAGGGGTGCAAGGTGCAAAGGGCTGAGGCGTCTTTTAGCTCTTCCAAGGTAGATTCTTTAGAACTTTTGGGTTTTTTCGAGTCCTTTGAGTCTTTCTAACCTTTTGATTCTTTCAATTCTCGGTTCTAAGCGTTAAAGCGCCGCTAGGAAAAGCTGCAACAAAGATGGGAAGGAAGCTAGTGAGAGTACTCAGAGAAAAAGGGGTGAGAATTTAAGGGGTAAGCCAGAAAGAAGAGACTGAGGGAGTAAAGGAGAAGCGGAGCAAACGCAGAAGGGAAACGGGGAGGAGGGAAAGAGAGCGACAGGAACCTAGACCGATGAAGAGAGTGACCAAACTCTTCCCCGAGAGAAGGAAGGCACGCCCAGAGGGAATCGGCTGCTTTAAGGACAGCCCCGCCCCTCGGCGTGACGCCGCAGCAGGGCCGGCCACGATTGGCTGCGGCCTGAAGGGCGGGATGGGGTTGCTAGGAGCGGAGGGGATCCGGCTGGCCAAGGCCTCCCGGAGCGCGGAGCCGAGGGAACGGGGTCCGGGTTTGCAGCGCTGCTGGAAGATGGCGAGAGGCTGGGACGCGCGGCCGCCCTGGCGGCCAGGGCGCGTCTCGCTGCTGCTGTGTCTGCTGTTGCTGCTGAGGAGCCCGGCCCGGGCAGCGCACATCAAGAAGGCGGAGGCGACGACGACGACGACGAGCGCGGGCGCCGAGGCGGTCAAGGGCCAGTTCGACCGCTACTACCACGAAGAGGAGCTGGGCTTGGCGCTGAGGGAGGCGGCGGCCGCGGGGCCCCCGGGCCTGGCCCGCCTCTTCAGCATCGGCAGCTCGGTGGAGGGCCGGCCGCTGTGGGTGCTGCGCCTCACGGCGGGCCTGGGGCCGCCGCCTTCTGACGGCGATACGGGGCCCGACGCGGCGGGGCCGCTCCTGCCCGGCCGGCCGCAGGTGAAGCTGGTGGGCAACATGCACGGCGACGAGACCGTCTCGCGCCAGGTGCTCGTCTACCTGGCCCGCGAGCTGGCGGCTGGCTACCGCCGCGGGGACCTGCGCCTGGTCCGCCTGCTCAACACCACTGACGTGTACGTTCTGCCCAGCCTCAACCCCGACGGCTTCGAGCGCGCCCACGAGGGCGACTGCGGCTTCAGCGACAGCGGCCCTCCCGGGGCCAGCGGCCGCGACAACAGCCGTGGCCGCGACCTCAACCGCAGCTTCCCGGACCAGTTCAGCACCGGTGAGCCCCCGTCCCTGGACGACGTGCCCGAGGTGCGCGCCCTGATCGAGTGGATCCGCAGGAACAAGTGAGTGTCGTCCTCCCTCCACCGCCGCCTCCTCCCCCCCGCCCCCTCCCCATCCAAGTGAGCCTCCAGAGCAGAGGCTGGATCCGGCACTCAGCAAGCGCTCAAACGGTGCTCTCAGGCCTAAGGGACGGGAGTAGTGAGGGCGGAGAGCGACACCCCGTAACGGGGACAGGGCCCAGGCCGCTTAGCCTCCTGTCCGTCTAATTGTCCGAGAAGCGCTGCCTAGAGGCTGTCATTTATTCAAAGGATGCAGAGAGCGCTGTTTGGCCGGAGGGGAGACTCTTCTAGCATCCTGGCCCCTGTTCTCACAGGGTCGTAGAATATGAGCGACGGAAGAGACATTGAGGATGACCTAGGTCAGCTCACTTATTTTATACATAAACTGACAAGATTGCGATTATCTTATTACTACTGGCATTGTGCTAAGCCCTTTCCGTGGACTGCATGATCTCAGTTGATGTTGGCCACAACCTGATGAGACAGACAGCATTAACATCCCTGTTCTGTAGCTGGAACTTCAACTCACGCATTTAGTCAGTGCTCTTAACGGGCATGGAGGGAGACTGTAGCCTAGAAATGACAGATGACACTCCCGGGGTCTTTTTCTTGGTTATTTAACCGAAACTGATTCACTTCCAGTCTTTACCTCTGACTCAGCTGTGGAGCATATAGGTATGGCTGGCTGGAGAACTTGTACAGATCTGGAACCTTCATCTGTAAGCAGCTTCATTTTAGACTCTGAAGGGTTTCTGCTGCCACTTGTGCACATTATTAGTGGGCCAGGGCCAGATGGCTAATTGTCACACTTAATAGACACCTTAAGTGTTAGTAACCGCTCTGTGAGATTTAAAAACTTAAAGGAAGCACGAGGACCTGAAGAAATTGGTGTATAACAAGAAAATATTATAAATATATATATGGTGTGTTTATGTACCCAGTTAAACCTTACAGGAATTGTTCCTACTGGCAAAATGTGTGTGGGCTACAATAATATGGGTCATCTCTGTGGAGAAGGTAGAACTTGAACTGAGTCTTGAGAGACGGGTAGGATTTTCAGCAAAAAGGTGGAGGAGAGGAATAAAGGAAGAAGGAACTTATTCCAGGTGGAATAATATCTGAAGTGACCATGCACCTCTTCCTTTTGTCAAGCATCGGCTTTGCCAGCATATCCCCATTTTTGTGTCTTCATAAGGCTTGTGAAGCAATTAATCTTTCCATACTGATTTGAAGAAGATATCTGAGTGACAGATAAGATACAAGCAATAATGAGCAAAGAAGTTTCCCTTTAGGACTTGGAATCATCTCTTCTACAAGGTTCAGCATATATAGCAGACCTTGAAAAATTCATGGCCATTATGACAATTCTAGATTCTTTTTATCTCCTACGTTTCACTTTACTCCTTCTGAGATCCCTTGTAGGTATTAATTTCACATGCTTTCAGGGAAGATTTTTCCTTTAAAGATAGTGGTGTCGGGACTTCCCTGGTGGCGCAGTGGTTAAGAATCTGCCTGCAAATGCAGGGGACACAGGTTGGAGCCCTGGTCTGGGAAGTCCCACATGTCGCAAAGCAACTGAGCCCACAAGCCACGACTGCTGAGCCTGTGTGCCACAACTTCTGAAGCACACGTGCCTAGAGCCCGGGCTCCGCCACAAGAGAAGCCACCGCAATGAGAAGCCCGCTCACTGCAATGAAGAGTAGTCCCAGCTCGCCGCAACTAGAGAAAGCCCAAGTGTAACAATGAAGACCCAACGCAGCCAAAAATAGATAAATAAATAAATAAATTTAAATAAAATAAAAAAATAAAGATAATGGTGTCAGGACCTCTGAACATTTACATAAGAAGTGTGACTTTAACATACAGCTTATTGTCAGAAGCTGTGATGGCCAGGGCCTTTCTGAGATGATATATCAAATTCACTGTTTGCATTGCTTGAAGGACACGTTTAAAAAGCCCCATCATGACCTTTGCAGGGATGTAAATTCTGTGAGTAGATTTTTCTATTCAGTATTACTTCTGCTGTGACCAGAAATAAAAATGAGCTTTGTCTTGGTGCAAGTCACCTTGAGACTATACTGAAAGCTTTAAATTTTAAATCTAGGACCAAAAATGTGCTCTTTGGATAACTCTTTCATATCACCAGTATTTAATGATTAAAGTTATGGTCTGGGCTGGCTATTCAATGATAGGAGCTTGTGAAGATTTTAAAAGCTCATCTGTGTCAGTTGGTATTACAAAGGAAGTGGCTCTATTTTGTGGCTATGGACTACCCTAATCATATCCGCCCTCTTTTCAAATGTAACTCTAATCAGAAGGGAAAGTATGTGAGTATATAGGGTGAAAAGTACATCCTTCCATCCTCAATTATAAATAACTCAAGATGCACATTATTTAATGATTAATCAGTAACAAGGGACATTGATATGTGAATAAAGTAAAGAAAGCAAGCACATACACGATTTGAGATTGATTCCTAAATATATAGAGACAACTTTATGGATAGGAAATTCTAAAACCACAGACATCTGTCTGTACAGGGAAATTACCTTTTTCAATGTATTTCGTGAAATAAATCATTTGAATAATTTCTTGATATCCTATTCACCCAGCTGTATTAGAAATAGATTTTTGTTGTTGTTTTGGATATGTAACAATTTAACACTCATTTCCTCCTGCTTGGGAAAGTGGAGTTTATTTTCTTTGTTTCACTTTATACTTCATCCAATCCATGATTTTGTACTACTGATAATTGACTCATCTGCTCAAGAAAATATACAAGATTTTAACTCCATCATTAAAATAAAGATTTTATAGTTTACTTCACCCTCATATTTTTGGCACAGTTCTTTAATTAAATATACCTGCTTAGACTTTAATAGGAGATTAGCATATAAATGATTTTTTGGGTATGTTTGTGAAAAGCATTATCATATTGTTGGGGTAGGTGTATAGCTACAATTTCCTGAAACCTTTAGAATTTAGTTTATCAGACATCAAGTTTTCTTAATTTTTTTAAAGTTATTTACAGGGTTATCTGGGGACCATAATAAAGTTAACTTAGAGATTGACTTTTTAATATCTACAGACTCTTGTTTATAATTTTTATGATATATTTACCAGTTACTTTAAATCTTACGCAAGGAATGATATATGATATTGAAGTCAAGTGTGAGAAACACTTAAGAGAATTGATTTGATTGGAAACCATAAAATACCCTTCAAATAAAATTGGATCGATATACAAAGTTGGTTTGACAAAGACTAAAAGAAATAATCTTACAACCACTATAATAGATATCACTTTCTTTTGAAATCGCCCTTACCAGAGTGGCATTGGTGCTTTTAAAACTATGTGAGTAGAGTAAGGAAAATCTAATAATTTAATTTTATCACTCAAGTAGATTGCAAATATTTCATTGTTCTAAAAGTATTTGATTAGGCCATTTTAACAGTATTTCAAAATGTGTTACAAGAAATGTCAAACAAAGTGAAAAACAGCATTTAATAGAGAATCTTGGAATTTAAAATTTTAATTGAACACGTATAAAGTAACATGCTTCACTTATTTAGAATATTCAGTTACCCTATTTTTTTTTTTCCCCACTAGACTTTGAATGCCATGAGGGCATTTTTGTATTTGTTTCTTCACTAATATATTCCTTAGTGCCTATAGAACATTTGGCTTATAGTTGACACTCAAGAAAATTTGTTGCTCAGTTGATTGTCTGAACTGGGCCAGCCTTCTTGTAACTTTCCCAAAGTCAGTGTGGGGTGGTGGTGGGGATACTTAAATTATCTTAGGCATAGAAACCAAAAAGTAAATTGTTAATAACTTGCTATGGAGGAGGGATGGGTAAATTGGAGTTAGAATAGATGCTTAGTTTTTGTTTCTGTAACATTGTAGCATTGGAACTGGTGAGTAGAATTATAGTCTGTAAGGCAGTGATTCCCTAAGCAGGGTGCTAGAGGTCTCCAAAGGAATGAACATTTGCTGAGCAGGGGATATAAAGCAGTCATTGTGCTGGAAGATAATTGTACATGTATTATCTTATTTAATTCTTGTAACAACTCTGGGAGGCAGGTAGCATTAATCCCCATTTTACAGATGAGAGAGAAACTGGGGTTCAATGGATTTAGAGGCAGCAACTTCTCCTGATCATGTTACTAGTGAGTGACATGTCTGCAAAACCAAATGTTCTTATGCATATTTGCCTGGTTTTAAAGCCTGTGCTATTGCCACTATACCAAATGGCATTCCCCTCTGGTATCTAGAACTGTGCTAATTTTAATTATGTAAAACTAGTCTTCTTTCATAGTCTATTCTGGTGTTTAATCACTGTCTTTATCAGCTAAATTCTGTCTTCTGATGAATAGATTCTGTGTTACAAGTAATTTTCATTGTTTGACCTCCTCTGGGAGGTACTGATCATACTTAACCTTTCAAATTAAACATATCGTAGACTTAATTTTCTTTCAAACATATAGAAAGAAACGTTATAAATCAACCCCCTTTAGAATTACTGTAGGTCAGTTTATTTCAGCCACAAAAAGGCAGAAGCAAAAAATCTAATTTTGAGTGCAAAGAGAAAAGTGTTTAATCTCCACTCATAGTAATGGTTTGAACTGTTACCTGAGTGAAAAATGTATAAATAGGACTTTGGCATGTTTTTGCCTTTACCTTTTACCATAAAAGGCATTCTTCAGTATTTCTATATCTATAAATTTGACCAAATTGTAAATGGGTTCGCTTAAAAGTATCAATAAAAATGCAAAAAGTTTAAAATGTTTCTTTTATAGAAGCAGCCTTGTCTCCATGTCAGTTTATTTTTTAATGGTCCAACCGGGAACCTTGCACCTAGAAAGAGAGCTGCTTTTACAGTGATGCAATGTGCTGTATTGTTTTTATCTGAAAGCAGCTCGGGTCTTCCCCGCCACTGAATTTTCTCAACTATGGCTTCTCTCCTGGAAATGTGAATTTAGTGTACTGTGAAAATGGAATGAGGCAAAGCACATCCTGTTTTAAATTAGACTCCCTATCTTAAAAATTCTCTCTGGACAGTAATATAAAAAGCATGAAACTTATTAACCTAACTCGTATATTCAACAAATATTTATTTATGCCAGCCATGCTTTCTATGAAATTAACACAATATGAAGTACAAGAATTAGATTGAACTCTATGAAATTGTAATTTTTGTAGGTCAAGACATGGTTGAATAGTGGCAAGTTCATATTGTTCAACTTAATACATGATTTTACAGTTCCCTGAATAAGACGTCTCCTGAAACATTAGTTTACACTGTGTTATTCAGCTATTTTTTTCAGTGATGGGGAAATTATTTAAAGTTATTTGAAGTTAACTTGGACTGTAAAAACTGTTTGAAATTTATTGAGTTAATAATACTTTCTTTCCATTTTCTTTTATTTTATTGTTGTTAGTCTAACAGCTGATAGAGTTGTCCTCTAGGTGTCAAGAGGAATATCTAAGTTCATTTATAAAAGATGTAGAATTTTAAAATACATGTTTTCTGTTCCCTTTAAAAAATGATATGTGATTTGGTTATGTTTTCAAAGGTTTGTGCTTTCTGGAAATCTGCATGGTGGCTCAGTGGTAGCAAGCTATCCTTTTGATGATTCTCCAGAACATAAGGCTACTGGAATATATAGCAAAACCTCAGATGATGAAGTATTTAAATACTTGGCAAAAGCCTATGCTTCAAACCACCCCATAATGAAAACTGGTGCCCCTCATTGTCCTGGAGATGAAGATGAGACTTTCAAAGATGGGATCACAAATGGTGCGCATTGGTATGATGTGGAAGGTACGTAAAGCCCTGAATATGCTATATTTCCCCCTGTGTACATTTAGCATTCCTAAGTATACTCTGGTGGAAAGAGGAAATTTCGAGGAATTCTGATTTTTTTTTTTTTTGGCCATGCTGCACAGCATGTGGGAGCTTAGTTCCCTGACCAAGGATCAAACCTGTGCCCCCTGCATTAGAAACGCAGTCTTAACCACTGGACCACTGGGGAAGTCTGAATTCTGATTTTTTTAATCTTTTGTTTTTTAATTTTGAAAATTTCAAACCCACAGTAAAATTGAAAGAAAACTACATGAACACCTGTATATCCTTCATTTAAATTCACCGTTATCTTACCCCAAATGTTCCCCCTCCTAACCCCTCTCACGTGTATGCACACACACACACACTCTTTTGCCAAATGATCCAAAAGTAGGTTGCAGATTTTATGACACTTCACCTGTAAATACCTCCCAAGTATGTATTTCCTAAGTACAAGGACATTCTCTTGTGTAACCCATGTACCATTATTGTAACTGAGAAATCAACAGTAATTCAGTACTATCATCGCACATGCTGTTCATAAACTCAAAATTCCTCTATTATCCCCCAGATATCTCTTATAGCTCCTTTTCTTCCAGATCAGATGCAGTCAAGGTCCCAGCATTGCATTTGGCTCTTGTGTTTTTTTAGTTTCCCCCATCTAGAACAGTCATATCAACAGTCTCTTTTCTTAATGATGGTGAAACTTCTGAAGTGTCCAGGCCAGTTGTCCTACAGAAGGTCCCATATTCTAGATTTGCTGCTTTCTTCCTGGTAAGATTATCAGGTCAGAATTTCCAGCAAGATCATTATATCAGTCCCATCAGGAGGCACATAAAGTGAGGCTGCAAGTGGCCAAGTTGGGCAGCTTGGTTAATGTGATGACCACCACTTCTCTCCATTTTACATAAAGGCACATTTTCCCTTTGTATTTTAATATGTGGGATGATTGTGGAATGCTGTTTTTTAAAAATTGTGGTTGAAAAAAATATATCATAAAATTTGACATTTTAACCTTTTTTTTTTTTTTTTTTTTGCGGTACGCGGGCCTCTCACTGCTGTGGCCTCTCCCATTGCGGAGCACAGGCTCCAGATGCGCAGGCTCAGCAGCCATGGCTCACAGGCCCAGCCGCTCTGCGGCATGTGGGATCTTCCCGGACCGGGGCACGAACCCACGTCCCCTGCATCGGCAGGCGGACTCTCAACCACTGCGCCACCAGGGAAGCCCTTAACCATTTTTAAATGTAGAATTAAGTGGTATTAATTATATTCACAATGTTGTACGTCTGTATCACTACCGTCTACTTACAAAACTTTAAAAATACCAGACAGAAACTCTGTAACCATTAAGCAAAAACTCCCTATTCCCCACTCATTTCCCACCGCCCCCACCCCCACCCCCAGCTACTGGTAACTTCTAATCTCCTTTTTATCTCTGTGAATTTGCCTACTCTAGATATTTCATATAACTAGAGTTAATATATTTGTCCTTCTACATCTGGCTCATTTCACTTAGCATAACGTTTTCAGGGTTCATCCATTTTGCAGCATGTATCAGAACTTCATTTCTTTTTATGGCTGAGAAGTATTCCATTGTATGTATATACTACATTTCATTTATCCAGTCATCCGTTGTTTCCACCTTTTAGCTACTATGAATAATGCTGCTATGAATGTTGGTGTACAAGTATCTACTTGAGTCCTTGTTTTCAAATCTTTTCAACTACTCAGGAGTGGAATTGCTGGGTCATATGGTAATTCTGTATTTAGCTTTTTACACAGTGGCTGTAGTACTTTACATATCCACCAGCAATTTCTCATGAAATGCTATGTTTATGTTAAAGTAAGCTTGAATTGTTTACCTTTTCTTTTAAATGTTACAAAAACAGCTATTGTTCTTTTTAAACTTTTGGTATCCTTTGAATAATGACTTTTTCATTTTTATGCCCAGGCTTAGACAATTTAATTAAGAGTAATCAGAAGGAACAAGTCACTCTATGGAAAAGTCATCAGTATAAACTTTTTTCTCTTCTTAGAATCTGCCCACGGTGAATGCCTTAGATTTCCCCTTACCTTGTTGTTGGCAGTTAGTCACATTATAAAGTATGTTACGACGTTTCTCTTCATGTGCCTTCATATAAATATTTGAATAACTCTTTGACTTCTTATGTCAAGCCAAGTGTACACAAATTGGGTGCTAAGTTTGAGGACTTGATACTTTCTAGAGTCTTTTTATTCCCGTATAGTTTCTACCAGTGTTTCTTATATATAACTAGTGATTTGAACTATTTAGAAAGGGCTTTGAAATATTTAGAAGCCAGACTTTCTGCCCAGAACAATTAGAAGTGGTTTGAAAACCATTAAAAAATTTTAAAGATAAAGGACGTACTTTAATGTTTAATCTCATTTCAATCTTTAGCAAATATATTTCTATTTTTTCTTTCTTTCTTTTTTTTTTTTTTTTGTGGGATCTTAGTTCCCCGACCAGGGATTGAACTTACGCCGTCTGCAGTGAAAGCACAGAGTTTTAGCCACTGGATCACCAGGGAATTCCCTTTAGCAAGTATATATAATAAAACCTGATTTCATGAACTAGTGGTTTTGTGATGTAGTCAAGTTGCTTCATTATTTGAGATACTATTTAAAATAATGGACTAAAAAATAATTAAATTTTCATTTTTGGAGAAAGTTGTAAAAGGTTAGAAAGTAGTTTCTAATTGACAAATAATTAAGGAAGGTAAATATATGTTATACTATTTAAAAAGTAAGTGTGCTTCCTTCATAGTAAGATTACTTGGTTAAGCCAGGCAACGGGTTTTTCTGAGTCTTCAGACATCTAAAGGAGCTAAATTTTGCCGTTGCCATTATTATTGTTTTTATGAGCATCTACTTCTCTCCTATTTTAGCTGGATGGTCAGGCATATTTTATTTCTACAATAGGTAGCTTATATCTTTTACTGCCTTAGCGATATTGAGCAGTTTCGGTAGTTTCTTTTGTGTGTGTGTTTTAATAGCTTTATCAAGGTATAATGGACATACAATAAACTGGACACATTTAAAGTGTACAATTTCATAAGTTTCAACATATATGTGCACCCATGAAACATAAGTATTAAGTTTCAGTAGTTTCAACAGGGTAAATTCATTGTTTGTCTTATACTGGACTGCGATAAGATGTTGTGAAACCTTGTGACTAGGCATATATTCAGACCCGGATATCCTGGAATAACTTGACTGACATTTATGTGATGTATTTAAAAATTCTAACTCAAAGAAGTTTAGAGCTGAAAATGAATATATTGATCTAGTCCAACCCTTCTGCTTTATAGGAAATCAAGGCCTTAGAGAAGAAATAACTGGTGCGGAATCATTTATTAACCTAGCAAATATTTACTGAGCACTTGCCACATCCCATACACTATATTAAGTGATGGGGTACAGTGTGAGCAAAACAGAAACAATTCCTGCTCTCGGGGATCAGATAGTGTATTAGTAATGGGGGATGTGAGGTAATTTTGCCCCCACCACCTTCACCTTCATTGCCAGGGTTGATTCAGCATATCTAGCTGCCTGCGTGGGTGGCCTTGCTTCTCTCAACATGTCTCTCAAACCTCAGGATCCATCTGGGGAATGACTATCCTAATAAGGCCTGTGAACAGTCGTGCTCCTCTGCTAAAGCCTGTTACTGTGAGAGCCTAAGCTGAACTTATTCACGGGGCAGGCCTTCTTCTATTTTTTTTTTTTTTTTTTAACCACAGTGTGCTGATTTGTATGCCTTTTGTTTACCATTCTTTATTATTTTCTTTCTTCATGGTTTTGAAGACATTATAAAAATCATCTGATGGTTTAATATGTTTATTCCAAAGCAAACCTAATGAAACTGAATTATAGTTTCAGTCAACTTTTAAGAATTGCCCTCTTTCAACTTACAGAAATTTTTAAAAGGGCAAGTAACCACCTAGAAAGAGAAGAGAGCTATGAAATGTGACCAGATAACATATCTGTAACTAATTCAGGATTTTTGGTGCGACTTTAAACTCCTTTGATCATGTGGGCAGCCCTTCTCTGCGTAAAGTGGAGGTCAGACTGAGTAGCACTGATGTGCTCTTAAATACTGAGGTATGTTTGGCTTTAAGTAGATTGCTGACAGAAAGGAAAGAGCCTGGGGAAAATAATTACCAAACTGTTTTGAACAACATAAAAGGTTAGTTAGATTTGGTCCAAAAATGGACTGAAAAGCTTATTCTTGTGCAGCATTTTCTGTGTCATTAAATAGGGCATTATGTTGTAATTCTTATGACACCAGGAAATTGGAATCTATATAAAATAAAAAAAAATCAAATGGATGGTACAGAACTGAAGAAATATAATATCTGGTATTAAGAAATAGACAAATCCATAAATACAGTAGGAGATTTTAAACATGCCTTTCTCAGTAATTGTTAGATCATGAAGACAAAAATATCAGTAAGGACACAGAGGATTTAAATAACATAAACCAATCTGACCTAATGAACATGTACAAAATACTGTCCTCATATCTAATTTTCCTGCAGAGTCTGTTTACTAATCCAAAGTGTATATGATAAGTGATTTACCATTGGTCACACTTAAGGTAGATGTGTCTAGTTCTATTAGTGCTTGTGTTAATTTTTGTTTTAAAAATTACATATTAAAAGCAAACTAGCAAACACACTAAAACTTAAAGCATTCTTATATCTTTGCTTGTTTCACATTTTAATTGGAGCAAGTCTAAACTTTTCACAGTCTGACTCAAGCCTACATTTCTAGTCTTCTCTCCTTCTTTTCACCTACCACTGAATGACTTGTCCTTCCTGCAAAATGTGAACCTTCACATACTAGGCTATTCTCTGTCTGAAATGCTTTTCTCCAGTTCGGCTGTAACCTTCTCTGAAAACTTCCCCTGTAGTAACTGTCACTCTTACCTTCCTAGAACATTTTGTTTAACATCAGTGTAATGCTTATCTACTTATGTCGTTAGTTTTTTGTGTCTCCTGCCAGAGTGTGAATTCTTTGATAAGGACAGTGTGGTGCTATGCATTTTGTAGTTATCTTTATACAAAATGTATTGGCAGGGAAAGGGTCCTACAGGAAGTGAGACTAGGGAGGTTTTTACGGTTATTTGGAGTAAGGTCTTTTTTTGGAGATATGGGATTTATCTAGAGGGATGCCATGGGAATGAAAAGGGAGTATGAGATATATAAGAAATTGTGCAAGAAAAGTTGCAGAACTGACCGTCAGTTAGATAGTAAAACAGAGTGTCAAGGCAAAGAAAGACTTAATTAAAGATATAACTTGGAGATTTTGAGCCTGGATAAGTAAGAATGATAATGGAAATGGGAAAAAACTAATTGGAAGGGGTGTGTTTGTGTGTGTGTGTTTTCTCTTTAGATGTGAGAGGAGTGAAAATTGGAGGTGAGGTGGTACTGGATGTACTAGTTATAAATACTTGATGTACAGTTGTGAGATAGGCTCTGGAGCTTGGGAAAGAGGTCAAGGTTATAAAGAGATTTAGGCATTATGAGATATGTGGAAAGCATATGGCAGTGTGCCTGATTTTGAAAATTGAATTGATATTGTTTCCTAGCATCATTTAATTGCTTGGAGCAAGAAATTCAACTAGGGGGAAAAAATATATATATATATGAACAGATGGGTGCTTTTTCATCTCCAAAGTGAATGTACTTCTGGCATTTTGTACTGGGATGTTTTCTTTAAGGAATGCCAACAGTTTAGATATTCTCAGCCTGTTGATATTTTAAGAATACTATTGATAATCAAATGTGCATTAATAAAGGGCTTTTGGTTTTATCTGATCTTGTACATTAAGGAGCTACTTGAATCTTTCTTCCTTTCTCTCTTTCTCTCTTTTATCTGAGTGCCACCTCATTTAAAAGGAAAGCAAAAACTTAAAATGATACTCAAACGGAATTTTTTCTTCTGCTTGAGTCATAAGTTTGTTTGTTTTAGTAAACTGAAGTATAGCCTCATATAAAAATCTAACCTTTAGGAGCAGTGTGCTTGTATATTTTGTAATGTAATAGTATACTTTCATCAAGGTTGAGAACCAAACACTGTTTTAGGATATGGCTCCTAAATCTTCAGATCCAAAGTCTAAAAATTAGATGTGCTTTTTTTTTTTTTTTAAATACAGGTGGTAGAAAATAGGAAAGTACTTAAAAACAACAGCAACAACAAAAAAACCAAAGGAAAATACAGTTCAAAGACCTGCCTGAGAGAGAGTGTTGACCAAGTTAGACAAAACTGAAAACAGATACAGGACTGTGTAATGTAGTTTAACTTTGTAGAATCATATCATTAGCAAATGTATATTCAGTGGGAGTGGTGAAGGAAATAGATTTTCATAAGATAAGTTGTTCAGAATATGAAGACCAAGTTCAGTTAAGATTTGGTGAAAGCAAACTTGAATTTAAAGACCAGGAATATGGGAAAAATTCTTTCAAGGGCAATCTCTGTTTTTTCCATTCATTTAATGCAGATCTTCCACTTAAAATTTTTTATGACCATCATACTCATTAGCTTTTAAAAATATCTCAAGGAGTGCAAAATTATCATTTAATAACCCACTTATTTATAAATAAATTGTTCACAGAAGTCAAAGTTGTGAGAACTTTTCACTATCCCTTGAAGTAGTTTTTTTTTTTTAAATTTTATTCCACCACATTCTTTTTTTTTTAACATCTTTATTGGAGTATAATTGCTTTACAATGGTGTGTTAGTTTCTGCTGTATGATAAAGTGAATCAGCTATACATATACATATATCCCCATATCTCCTCCCTCTTGCGTCTCCTTCCCACCCTCCTTATCCCACCCCTCTAGGTGGTCACAGAGCACCGAGCTGATCTCCCTGTGCTATGCAGCTGCTTCTCACTAGCTATCTATTTTACATTTGGTAGTATATATATGTCCATGCCACTCTCTCACTTCATCCCAGCTTGAAGTAGTTTTATTAAAGAAATAACAGTAAGCTCCAAATTTAAATATAGAATAGAATTTGCCTGTCTATATTCCTGCATGCTAAAATGCTTTTCCTAATGAAAAAAATACATTGCATTTTTTTTTTCTGTAAAAGGTTTATGGGGTTCTTGTGTCATACAGTTTGATACTTTATAGTTGGCCTACTGAGGCAAGTTAAAAAAAAAACTTGCTCTGTTCAAGTCTTAACATTGTAGCATTGGTTATATTTTTTTTCCATTGGCTTTCTGCATGAGGCATAAGAGTGAGTTGTTAGTGCACCATCTTTGAATGAATGGTTGAATTTATTTAAATACCCTCCACTTCCTTAAAGCTAGATCTCTCTAGTGAAAACAGTAATAGGGATTGGTTCCATGATAAAGATGAATTGAGTATCTTCAGGCATACGAAGATTAGTTGTGAGACACATGGATTGAAGGAGTTGAATGGGTATGAATAGATTCTTTGATCAGAAGATTTAGCCACCCATAACAATTAGTATTGATCACAATTTGTTGTAGTGCTGGACAGATTCCTAGTGATTACACTTTTAGTCTTATTCTTTAATATTGGTAAAGGAATGAAAACATCATAGCTTTCACAATACATTGCATTCAATATTTTCTGAGTATAGAAAAATTAGATTGGTAGGTAGGCTTAAAACCAAAATATATACCTTTCGTCTTTCTTTGCCAGTTTCCCTTGGGAGTAGAGGAAATAGTCTAAATCAGTGGTTTTCAAGCTGGGTGTGTATGGGGAGGAGGAAGAGACCACTTAGTTTGGATAACTTTAAGGAAATAAATTTCCAGATCTTCCATGCCTGAGAAAGATACTGGCTGCTGAGGTTCAATCTCATATCCTCTTCTTCCACTTGACTGAAGATAGGCCTATTTTTTTCTATCCATCTGAATCACACTATGATATGTTAACTCAGGGTTTTACAAAGTGCACCAAAAACAAAAGGGACAATTTGGTGATTACTTTAATGGTATCATGAAAGCATCACTGAAACGTCTCATGAAAAGATATATTTTCAGTAATTATTACCTGTTAGGTTTATTATTTATTGAAATTGATAATAAAACTATGCCTTTATTGATAAATTGTATACCAGTAGTTATTGTCATACTTCAATCTATAAAGTTTTTTTTGATGTGGGCCATTTTTAAAGTCTGTATTGAACTTGTTACAGTATTGATTCTGTTTTATGTTTTGGTTTTTTGGCCTCGGGGCATGTGAGATCTTAGTTAACTCCCCGACCAGGTATACCCCCTGCACTGGAAGGCGAAGTCTTAACCACTGGACTACCAGGGAAGTCCCAGTAATTCAATCTAGAAGACAAAAATTTAATAGGGCATTAATGTCATTGGAAATTAAGAGAAATTTAAATATGCATACATACGTATTATAGATTGAAGTATTATAGGATGATCAATGAGGGACTTTCAAGCATAAAAGTATATCCCATTTGAAGCAGCAGCATAGCACAAGGAGATCGGCTTGGTGCTTTGCAATGACCTAGAGGGGTGGGATAGGGAGGATGGGAGGGAGGGGATATGGGGACACGTGTATTCATATGGCTGATTCGCATTGTTGTGCTACAGAAACTAACACAGCATTGCAAAGCAATTATACTCCAATAAAGATCTATTAAAAAAAAAGTATGTCCCATTTGAATAACAATCTGTGGAGCAAGTGGAATGGAAATAAAAGTTCAAGTTTCTTTTACAAAAGAAAGCTATAAAATTCCTCCTGTTGAAGAAGAGTGTTCATGCAAGTTTTAAAAGATGATTCTAGGAATCAAATCTCTGTAGTATTTTTATTTATTTGAATCCATCTAAAATAACAATGTAAAGGCTTTATTTAAAAAATAAAAATTTACATTATGCAAGAAATTACATTGTTACTATTTAAATTTAAAATCAAAACTTTTAGGTACCAACTTTAGAATGTGTGAAATGTTGCATAATTTTTCAAGATTATTTTCCTATGAATAAAAAAGTTTGAAGGTCATTGGTTTAGATAGCCCAGTAAGAGACTAATGGATTTTAGAGGCTTGATTATTTATGATTGTTAATGAGTAGGATAAATAGCAGATCCTTTATACTGTTAATAAAGTGCTATATTGCTTTGAGATATGCCTATGGTGAATGTTTCATTCCCAAAATTAAAATTTTCTTTGACTGGATAATGTTCTGAAATCAGACATTTTATCCTTTAGTCTATGTTGAGCCACATAACATGCCAGCTTAAAAAAATAAACTGAATCTGGTAGTAGCTGCAGCTGTCAGAAATGTCAGGCCTATCTGCAGATCAGTGTTCTCTGTGACAGTGAACTCTAGCTCTAGCTTTGCATAAGTAGGTTTTCTGTTAAGGAAAAAATCAAGACAACGGATCTGGACCAGCTACTTAGCTAAGATTACTTATACAGTCTTTGACATTTAGTATTGGAAAAATAATGTGAAGTTTAATACAGATGGCAAATAATGCCTATTTGTGGCATCTTGAAAAAAAATCTTAAATTATTCATAACTCAGTTAATATCCCATTTGTTTCCAGTTTTTTAGATGATTTTGAAAAGTTTTTTTTTTTTTTTTTTTTTTTTGCGGTACGCGGGCCTCTCACTGTTGTGGCCTCTGCCATTGCGGAGCACAGGCTCCGGACGCGCAGGCTCAGCGGCCATGGCTCACGGGCCCAGCCGCTCCGCGGCATGTGGGATCCTCCCGGATCGGGGCATGAACCCGTGTCCCCTGCATCGGCAGGCAGACTCTCAACCACTGCGCCACCAGGAAGCCCAGACCTTTAGTTTTAGATTGTTCGTAAGTTATATGCTACAAAATCATTATTTATATAAAATGTGATCTGTAGGACCAGAGGCCACTGAATGTAGTTTCTTCTCTGAGAATTAGATCATATTTTTAAAAGACTTCTGTCCTTCCTCCCCGCCCCTTACCCTGGGCATATGTTTGTATGTGTTATTGATTGGAGCTGGCTAGTTACAGTCCTATTAAAGTTACATCTAAAAAGATGATTAGATAACACTCTAAAATATGACTGTAAGCTTTGTCTTCTTGTTGCTGTTAGCTAGTATTTCTTAAATTATTGCTGAAGTAAGACAATTAAGGGGTAGACAAAAGAATGCTAGGACTCAAGCCTGGTGATTATAGTATTATAAGTAGTCTACTTCACTGCATTCTGACATAATTAAAGCGTGAGTTGACTGTGTTTGCAATTTAATTCAGCTATTAAGTTTTTTTTTTCCGTAAATGGGAAGATTTTTTTTCTATTAACTTTTATATATGCAGAAAAATAGATTAGTTCACATTTGTATTGCTCTGAAATTATTTGTATGTGTTCTGTGTTTCTTTTCCTCACCAAGACTCTAAACTCTGAATGGAAATATGTCTCCTATTTATAAATCCCTATAATCTTAGTTTAATGATTTACAATGACCATTGTACTGTGACCAATACAGTAGTAAATATTGGCGATTAATAAATATGATATACAATGAATAACATATGTATGTTCACATGTGTACATGTGAGTCAGAGTTACCAAAGATGATCAGAGGTCAACAATGACTGAAGGTGACTTACGTCACTTAATGACGAAATATGACTGGTAGGGATGTGAAAATCAGCATCTCACCATTTTTCTTCCAGACCCAAAGTAAGTGCCAAGATGCTGGAAGATAAGAGAAAACCAAAAGATGGATAGCTTGCCTTCTAAGAAAAAAGGTTAAGACAAAGTTACTGGGCTTGTGGTAGTGGTAAACCTGCACATATATTTTACGAAGACAAAGTCTATTTGACATCTCCACATGGATGGTCAATGGGAATCTCAAATTTAATGCATTCAAAACAGAAGTCTTAACTTCCCACTGATCCAGCCTACTTACTTTCATTCCTTCAACAAATATTTACTGAAGGAATACGATGTGCCTGGTACTGTTCTTGTGCTTGGAATATCCATCAATGAGCATAACAAATATTCTGCCCTTGTGTTGCTTATAATCTAGGAAGGAGGAACAGGCAGTAAATAAGAAACATAATAGGTAAATTGTTAGGTACCGTAGAAAAAAAAGAAAAAAGTAGAAAAGGGTGAGAGTGCTGGTGAGATGGGCTTGGGGACAGCGATGGGGAGAAGTAAGTAGCAACTTTTAAGTGGGGAGATCAAGGTGAGCCTAATTGTCAAGTTGAAATTGGAGCAAAGACCTGAAGGTGAGGGGAAGGAGTTAGTCAAGTAGAGATATGTGGGGGAAGAGCATACCAGGCAAAGGAAACAGCTAGAACAAAGACCCAAAGTCAGGAGGTACCTAGTGTATCCGGTGAACAGCGGGGAGGCCAGTGTGGCTGGTGCACAGCCAGTGATGGGGAGAGTATAAAAGGAGGTTAGAGAGGGAAGGGGAGTGGTGGTGGACAAATCATGCAGAGGCTTAGGCTTTGGCTCTTAGTCTGAGTGAAATAGAGAGTCATCGTTTAGGGGAATAACATCCGACTTACATTTTAGCAGAATTTCTCTGGCATCTCTGTTGAGAAAAGAACATAGAACGGCTAGGGCAGGGACAGGGAGACCTATTAAGAGTGATTGCAGAAATCCAGGTGGAGAAACAATTGTGGCTTGTATCAGGGCAGCAGCAGTAGAGGTGAGGAGAAATCTTGGGATTCTGGATATATTTTGAAGTTAGAACTAGCACGATTTCCTGATGCTTTAGATGTGGGATGTGACTGCAGAGCTTTGGGCCTGAGCAACTAAATTCTTCTAGTGCCATTGACCATCATGGGAGAGACTGGTTTAGGGAATATGAGAATATGTTAGATTTGTGATATCCAAGTAGAGATATTAAATAGGCAATTGGATGGACAAGTCTGGATTCTGGGAACGAGGTGTAGGCTGGACATAGAAATTTGAGAGTTGTCAGCCGGTAGATAATATTTAAACCCCATGGGGCTGCATGAGACACCAAGGGCATAAGTGAAGAAAGAGAAGAGGATCAAAGACAGAGCCTTAGGCATGCCATATCTGTTTCCTTTGTTCTCCTTCATCCTCTCAGTAAATGACACTAATAACACTGTCTCCCTAGTTTCTCAAGCCAAAAATCTAGACATCATCCTTGACTCCTTTTAAACAAGTCCTTTCTGCATCCAAGTCTCTCTGCTTTATCTCCATTACCAGCAACCTAGTCAAATCCATCATTCTCTTCTAATTCATCTTCCTGCTTTCCTTTTCGTTTCCCTATAGTCATTTTTCACTCAGCAGTCAGAATGATCTTTAAAAAAGACTGTTCAGATTATATCACACCTCTGCTCAAAACCCTTCAGTGTTCTGTGCAGCAAGGGAGACAATCAACAGAGTGAAAAGGCAGCCTACTGAGAATATTTGCAAACCATATATCAGATAAGGGGTTAATATTCAGAATATATAAAGAACTCCTACAACTCAACAAGTAATCTGATTAATAAACGGGCAAAGGACTTGAATAGACATTTCTTCAAAAAACATATAAACGGCCAACAGACGTATGAAAAGATGCTTAATATCATTAATGATCAGGGAAAAACAAATCAAAACCACAATGAGATATCACCTTATACCTCTGAGGATGACCACTATCAAAAATACCAAAATAGCAGGTGTTGATGGGGATGTGGAGTTTGCACAGTTGGTAGGAATATAAAATAGTGCAGTTGCACAACTTTGCACAGTTGGTAGGAATATAAAATAGTGCAGTTGCTATGGAAAACAGTATGGAGCTTCCTCAAAAAGTTAAGAATAGAATTACCATATGATTCAACAATCTCACTTCCGGGTGTAAATACAACAGAATTGAAAACAAGATCTTGAAAAGATACTTGTACACCCATGTTCATTGCAGTGTTAGTCACAATTGCCAAGAAGCAACCTAAATATTCATTGACAGATGAATGGATAAAGAAAATTTGGTATATACATACAAAGGAATATTATTCAGCCTAAAAAAGAAGGCAATCACATCTGATAAAGGACTGTTATCCAAAATATATAAAAAACTCTTAAGACTCAATACTAAGAAAACAACAACTGCATTAAAAAATGGGCCAAAGACCTTAACAGACATCTCACCAACAAAGATAGACAGATGGCAAATGAACATGAAAATATGCTCCACGTCATATGTCATCAGGGAAATGCAAATTAAAACAAGTTACCACTACACACCTATCAGAAAGGCTAAAATCCAGAACCCTGACAACAGCAAATGCTTGTGAAGATGTAGAACAACAGGAACTCTCATTCATTATTGGTGGGAATGCAAAATGGTACAGCCATTTTGGAAGATAGTCTGGTGGTTTCTTACAAAACTAAACATACTCTAATCATACAACCCAGCAATTTTGCTCCTTGGTATTTAACCAAAGGAGTTGAAAACTTAACGTTCTCACAAAAACCTGCACATAGATGTTTATAGTAAACTTTATTCATAATTGTCAAAACTTGGAAGCAACCAAGATGTCCTTCAGAAGGTGAATGGGTAAAATAAACTGTGGTACATCAGACAAAGGCCTATTATTCAGCACTAAGAGGAAATGAGCTATCAAGCCATGAAAAGACATGGAGGAGGGAATTCCCTGGCAGTCCAGTGGTTAGGACTGCACTTCCACTGCAGGGGGCCCAGTTTCGATCCCTGGTTAGGGAGCTAAGATCCCACAAGCTGCGCAGCCCAAAAAAAAAAAAAAAAAGACTCAGAGCAACCTTGAATACCTATTACTAAATGAAAGAAACCAATCTGGAAAGGCTACATACTATATGATTCCAACTATATGACACTCTGGAAAAGGCAAAATGATATGGAGATAGTAAAAAGATCAGTGGTTGCCAGGGGTTAGGGAGGAGGTTGGGATGAATAGGTGGAGCATAGAGGATTTTTAGGGCAGTGAAACCACTGTGTATGATACTATAATGGGGAAACATGTCATTATACATTTGTCAAAACTCATAGCATATACAACACCGAGAATGAACCCTAATGTAAACTATGGACTTTGGGTGGTAATGATGTAGGTTCATCAGTTGTAACAAATGAAGATTTTTGCATCTGTGTACATCAGGGATATATTCTTTTTCTGTAGTGTCTTTGTCTGGTTTTGGTACCAGGGTAATGCTGGCCTTGTAGAACAAATTTGGTAGTGATTCTTCCTCTTCAACTTTTTGGAATAGTGTGAGGAGGATAAGTATTAACTCTTTTTTAAATGTTTGGTAGAATTCAGCTGTGAAGCTGTCTGGCCCTGGACTTTTGTTTGTTGGGAGTTTTTTGATTACTGATTCAATTTTATTATTGGTAATCAGTCTGTTCATATTTTCCATTTCTTCCTGATTCAGTCTTGGAAGATTGTATGTTTCTAGGAATTTATCCATTTCTGCTAGGTTGTCCAATTTGTTGGCATAGAATTTTTCATGGTAATCTCTTATGATCCTTTTTATTTCTGTGGTGTCAGTTGTAACTTCTCTTTCATTTCTGATTTTATTTATTGGGGCCGTCTCTTTTTTATTTGTGCCAAGGTATTTATTTATTTCCCCTTTGATTTCTTCATTGACCCATTGGTTGTTTAGTTGCATGTTGTTTAGCCTCCACATGGTTGTGTTTTTCCCATTTTTCTTATTGTAATTGATTTCTAATTATTGTGATCAGAAAAGAATGCTTAATATGATTTCAGTTTTCTTAAATTTATCGAGACCTGTTTTGTGGCCTAGCATGTCATCTATTTTGGAGAATGTTCTATGTGCATTTGAAAAGAATGTATATTCTGCTGTTTTGGGATGGACTATTCTGTATATATTTATTAAGTCAAGCTGGTCTAATGTGTTGTTTAAGGCCAGTATTTCCTTATTGATTTTTCTGTTTGGATGATCTATCTATTTATGAAAATGTGTTAAAGTTCCCTACTATTATTGTGTTCTGTCTTTCTCTTTGTATGTCTGTTAATATTTGCTCTCTATATGTATTTAAGTTCTCCTGTGTCGGACACACAGATATGTACAAGTGTCATGTGCTCTTGTTGGCTTGATCCCTTTATCATTATGACATTCCCTTTTCTGTCTCTTGTTACAGTCTTTGTTGTAAAGTTTATTTTGTCTGATATAAGTATTCCTCCCTCAGCTTTCTTTTCATTTCCATTTGAGTGGAATATCTTTTTCCATCTCTTTACTTTCAGTCTGTGTGTGTCTTTAGATTTGAAGTGAGTCTCTTATATGGGTCTTATTTTTTTATCCATTCAGCCATCCTGTGTCTTTTGATTGGAGCATTTAGTCCATTTACATTTAAAGTAATAATTGATAGGTATATACTTACTGCCATTTTGTTAATTGTTTCTCTGGGTTTTTTTTAGTTGTTCTTTGTTCCTTCCTTCTCTTGTCTCTCTTCCCTTGTGATTTGATGACTATTTTTAGTGTTATGTTTGGATTCCTTTCTCTTTATTTTTTGTGTATCTCTTACCAGTTTTTGGTTTGTGGTTACCTTGAGGTTCATGTATAATGACCTTTGTATATAGCTGTCTATTTTATGATGATCTCTTAAGTTTGAAGGGATTCTAAAAGCCCTACATTTTTACTTCCCCCACCCCTACACCACGTTTTATGTTTTGATGCATATTTTATATCTTTTTATTTTGTGTATCCCATAACTATTTATTGTAGATATAGATGATTTTACTACTTTCGTCTTTTAACCTTTCTACTAGAGTTATAAGTGGTTGATCCACTACCTTTTACTATATGTTTGTCTTTGCCATTGAGATTTTTTCTTTATTCATTTCTTACTTCTAGTTGTGGGCTTTTCTGCTTGGAGAAGTCCCTTTAACATTTCTTGAAGGGCTGGTTTATTGGTGGTGAACTCCTTTAGCTTTTGTTTGTCTGTCAAACTCTTTATCTCTCCTTCAATTCTGAATGATAACCTTGCTGCGTAGAGTATTCTTGGTTGTATTTTTTGTTTTCAGCACTTTGAGTATATCATGCCATTCCCTTGTGGCCTGCTAAGCTTCTGCTGAAAAGTTAGCTGATAGTCTTATGGGAGTTTCCTTATATGTAACTACTTGTTTTTCCTCTTGATACTTTTATGAGTCTCTTTATATTAAATTTTGACATTTTAAATATGTGTCTTGGTGTGTACCTCTTTGTGTTCATCTTGTTTGGGACTCTCTGTGTTTCCTGGAACTGGATGTCTGTTTCCTTCCCCAGGTTAGGGAAGTTTTCAGCTACTATTTCTTCGTATAAGTTCTCTTCTTTTTTTATCTTTCTTCTCCTTCTGGGACCCTATAATGCAAATGTTAATATGCTTGATGTTGTCCCAGAAGTCACTTAAACTAACCTCATTTTTTTTTTCCTGTTCAGCTTGGGTAATTTTTACTACTCTGTCTTCCAGATCACTGATCCATTATTCTGTATCATCAAATCTACTGTTGATTCCCTCTAGTGTATCTTTCATTTTATTTTTATTTTTTTAAAAAAGTTCATGTGTCCCTTTCTATTTATTTATTTATTTTAAATTTTATTTATTTTTGGCTGCATTGGGTCTTCGTTGCTGCACGCGGGCTTCCTGTAGTTGTGGCGAGCGGGGACTACTCTTCGTCACGGTGCACAGGCTTCTCATTGTGGTGGCTTCTCTTGTTGCAGAGCACAGGCTCTAGGTGTGCAGCCTTCAGTAGTTGCAGCACGCAGCTCAGTAGTTGCAGCATGCGAGCTCTAGAGCTCAGGCTCAGTAGTTGTGGAGCACGGGCTTAGTTGCTTCTCGGCATCTGAGATCTTCCCGGACCAGGGATCAAACCCATGTCCCTTGCATTGGCAGGCAGATTCTTAACCACTGTGACACCAGGGAAGTCCTATTTTTCATTTTAGTTATTGTATTCTTTAGCCCTAATTGGTCTTTTTTATATTTTCTAACTCTTTGTTGAAGTTTTCAGTGTGTTCACCCATTCTGCTCCTGTGTTCAGTGAGCATCTTTATGATCATTACCTTTAACTCTTTATCCGGTAGATTGCTTATCTCCATTTCATTTAGGTCTTTTTCTGAGGTTTTGTCTTATTGTTTCATTTGGAACACATTCCTCTGTCTCTTCATTTTGCCTAATTTTCTGTGTTGATTTTCTTTGTATTAAATAGGTCTGTTATGTCTTCCGATCTTGGAGAAGTGACTTTATGTTGGAGATGTCCTATGGGCCCAGCAGCTTGCTCCCCTCTAGGCAGACACTTCAGGGGTGTTCCCTATGAGGGCTGCTTGTGCCTTTCTGTTGTGGCAGGGCCAACTGCTTGGGCACATTGATGGTCAGGGCAGGCCCGGGCATGATTGAGTGTGATGCTCAGCATTGTTTGACCACTGTGGGCATGCTGGTGGGTGAGGCAGGCCCCTGGCTCTAATAGGCTCGAAAGAGGATTCCAAAATGGTGCCTGTCAATGCTGGTGTCAGCATGATAGAATGAGATCACAAAAATGGGCTGCTGCCAGCATCTCAGTCCCCAGGGGGAGTCCCAGCTGCCTCCTGCCTCTCCCGGAAGCTATCCAATATCAGCAAGTGTGTCTGATTCAGGTGCCTTTCAAACTGTTGCCTCTGTGCTGGGACTTGGAGCAAGTGTATTTTTGCATGTACCCTTATGAGCAGAGTCTTGGTTTCCTACAGCTCTCTGGTACTCCTGAACATAAGCCCCACTGGCTTTTAAGCCATACATTTTGGAGGCTTGTCTTCCTAATTCAGGACCCTGGTCTAGGGAGCTCAGTGTTGGTCTTGGACTCCTTGCTCCTCAGGGATGACTGTCACAGTTGTGATATTCCTCCTGTTTGTGCGTCGTTGCATCAGGGGTGTGGGCCCTGACTAGACTGCATCTCCACCCACCCACCCCATTTTGTTGTGGCTCCTTCCTTATATCTTTAGCTGTGGAAAATCTTTTCTGTTATTCTTCAGGTTGTTCTCAGAGGTAGTTGTTCTGTAAGTAGTTGTAATTTTAGTGTGCCTATGTGAAGAGTTGAGCTCAGGATCTTTCTATTCTACCATTTTGATCCAGACCCTTCTTGTCACCTTTGTGATACAGGGAGTACAGTTAGAATAGTAAGCCCTTAATAATGCTTTGGTGTGAATATCCTTTATAACTTTAAGATCTTGAGTATTCTTCATGTTCATTCTGTCAAAAATCTTCACCTCTCTGTGCCTTACTTCTCACATCTGTAAAATGGGTGAAATAGCAATACCTACCTCAAAAAGTTTTTGTAAAGATTAAATGTTAATACACATAAAGGTCCTAGAACAGAGCTGGCATATAGTAAACACTCAAATGTAGAGTGGTTATCATTATTGCTATTGTTATTAACAATTATATTCATGCTCTTTATAACTTTATCCTATCAATCAAATATATTTCCTTTATGTATATTCCTTTCCAAGGTGTATTCCTTTCGCCTTCCTTGTTAGTGTCCTCTATAATTCAAGAGCCTTCTCCAACTTCAAACAATTTAATTAAAAGAGAATTTATACATGCAGAGATGACTGATTTAATTTCTATGGTCTTTTTAAGAGTAGAATTCTGAGAATAAACTTATTTTTTCCTTCATGTTTCAGGTGGCATGCAAGATTACAATTATCTATGGGCCAACTGTTTTGAAATCACATTAGAACTGTCTTGTTGCAAGTACCCACCAGCTTCGCAGCTTCAACAAGAATGGGAGAACAATCGTGAGTCTTTGATCACATTGATTGAAAAGGTAAAAGCTGAATGGAAGGTTGGCGTATGGTAATAATTGATTAAATAAGGGAGAAATTTGTGTATATGAACAACAGTTTATTCTAGATACCCTTTATTTTTCTGTTTTTATTAGTTAAGATGGTAGATTATATTTAGAAATTATTATATTAGAATCTGTTAGAACATATTCTAGCCATGCCTCTGTTATCCTTCCCCCCAGCTCTTTTCCTCTGGAGGGCTTCTTTTGACTGTCTTACAACACTTTTACCACCTGAAATAATTAGCAAAATTTGTAGTACCAGATTCTTACAATGCCATTCGATCATATTTGCTAGAGAACCTTTATCATTATATGAACCACGGACATAAGTTTAATTTAAATATCAGGCAGGCTAATATACTACTGGATAAATCAGAAATGATTACTTATATCTTGCTGATAAAAGCAGAAGTCTGGCTTTGAGGAGAAGGAATTTCAAAAGCATTTTACAGTCTAGATTTCAGATGACTTAAGTTTAAGGATTTAATTTTTTTGGTCTATATTTTATTTTAACTTGGAGAGATTGAAAACTATTTCAGGGAGCTAGAGGAATAAGCTTATTTTAAAAAACTTCTAGCATCAATGCAGAGAGGTTATTTTCTCTTGCCTTCCAAACTGATTGTCTGTGAGCAGTCTACTTTGATCCTTGTTTTTTTTAGGTCCACATTGGAGTTAAAGGATTTGTTAAAGATTCAGTAACAGGAGCTGGCTTAGAGAATGCAACCGTCTCAGTGGCTGGTATTAATCATAATATCACAACAGGAAGATTTGGTGATTTCCACCGATTACTTGTTCCTGGAACTTATAACATTACAGCAGTTTTAACTGGGTAAGAATTTAAACTAGACTCTTAAAATGTCAAGTTTCCGTTTATATCTAAGAAGAGAAATATACTCTTGGAGATCTTATTTACTGTATCTGGCTTTTTTTTTTCTTGTTTTCTGATATTTTTCCCCCTTTATAACGAGAAAATACTATGGTGGATCTTCTGTCACATTAACAATACAACTGGATACGAAGCATCGTTGTAAAATTGGGAGGAAGGACAGTTTTAAAAGCTTGATGGGGCTTCCCTGGTGGCGCAGTGGTTGAGAGTCCGCCTGACGATGCAGGGGACACAGGTTCGTGCCCCAGTCCAGGAGGATCCCACATGCCGCAGAGCGGCTGGGCCCGTGAGCCATGGCCACTGAGTCTGCGCGTCCGGAGCCTGTGCTCCGCAACGGGAGAGGCCACAACAGTGAGAGGCACACGTACTGCAAAAAAAAAAAAAAAAGCTTGGTGGTCAGCTGTGTAAAGCATTGCTGCAAGGCTAATTGAATACCAAGGTAGAAGAAACTCAGGGCTCTATGAAAGACATTTTGAAGAGCCGTCTCACCATCAGCTTTCTAATACATGACATGAGTGGTTCCCCACCTCCTCTGGGAGCATTTCTGGAAGCTCATTTTGCTAAGGATTTACCTTTAGCAAATAAATTACCTTTAATTTTGAACTTTCCCATTTGGTAAAGTAGTTGGAATGTCAGTCAGATAAGGCACTACAAAGAATTGGATCATTTATCCCTACTTTGAGTATTGTAGCAATGGTTACAATGGATTAACGACCTTCATTTTTCATCGTATTCTCTCCTTTGAATGTAATTTTTTAAATTATTTATTTAATAAATTTATTTATTTTTGGCTGCGTTGGGTCTTCGTTGCTGTGCACGGGCTTTCTCTAGTTGCAGCGAGCAGGGGCTAATCTTTGTTGCAGTCCGCGGGCTTCTCATTGCAGTGGCTTCTCTTGTTGCGGAGCACGAGCTTTAGGTGCGCAGGCTTCATTCAGTAGCTGTGGCATGTGGGCTCAGTAGTTGTGCCTCTCTGCCTCTAGAGCACAGGCTCAGTAGTTGTGGTGCACGGGCTTTGTTGCTCCCTGGCATGTGGGATTTTCCTTGGACAGGGCTCGCACCCGTGTCCCCTGCATTGGCAGGCGGATTCTTAACCACTGCGCCACCAGGGAAGCCCCTGAATGTAATTTTTTATAAGCATTCTAATGTGTGGAACCTGAAAGGATGGTAAGAGAAATAGTTCTTTAAATACTTAATCTGGGATTCTTTGTGAGATAATACTCTAAAAGTCTTGAATTTACACATTTATCTTTATTTGATTTGATTTTCGATAGGCCAAGCGCAAGAGTATGAAAAGGCTATTGTACTTTTATAATGTTAATGCATTGTCTGTTTCAATTTAACTCCAAGCCATCTACTTTTTCAAATTTTTCTCTTCAGGTATATGCCACTGACTGTTAATAACATAATAGTGAAAGAAGGACCAGCCACAAAGGTGAATTTTCCCCTTCGGCCAACTGTGGCTTCAGTAGTCCCTGACACAACTGAGGTTGTAGTAACTGCTAGCACGGTTGCTATACCTAATAGTCCTCTTGGAACACAGTCCTCCCACCAGCCAGTTCAGCCACAGGACTTTCACCACCACCATTTCCCTGATATGGAAATCTTCTTGAGAAGGTTTGCCAATGAATATCCTAACATCACCCGGCTTTATTCATTGGGAAAATCGGTAGAGTCAAGAGAACTTTATGTAATGGAGATATCTGATAATCCAGGTGTCCATGAACCAGGTAATTGGTGTAGTTTCACACATAATTTCAGATTGCTTCTCAGAGCTATGTGCTATATTGCTTTGCTTCATCTAGAAAGGTCACCTATTGTATGTATAACTGGATCAAAGAAAACGTAACCAATTTTTTCCTAGAAAAGAAGAAAATCCATTTGATAATCCATATTATGCACAAAGTTTAACATACTGCATAATTAGATTCTTTCTGCTAATAGTACTTTTATTTTCATATTATATGGCATATATACGTATGTGTATATATATATCTATATATATATACACACATACGTATATATGCTTTGAGCTTGCTTAGACGTATATATTAGTAAGGACTGCTTTATAAGATGCTTTTTCCTGTTTCTTTTGCCAAAATACATCTTAAATCTTTGGTTTAGGGTCTTTGTATGTGTTGGGGAAAAAGTAGAGAGAGTCTAGGATTAATGAAGAGGAAAAAACATCTTCCATGTAATTACTTTATTTTCAGGTGAACCAGAATTTAAGTACATTGGAAATATGCATGGAAATGAAGTGGTTGGAAGAGAACTGTTACTGAACCTCATCGAATACCTTTGTAAGAACTTTGGAACAGATCCCGATGTAACAGATTTGGTTCTTAACACTAGAATTCACCTGATGCCATCCATGAATCCTGATGGGTATGAAAAGGCCCAGGAAGGTAAAGAATAGCTGTCTACTAATGCTTAACCTTTTTGATTATTATATGGCATAATTATTTGGGGATAGAAAAGAATTTGAACTGGTTGTTTCCCTGAAATTTCTTCCTATTTTTATACTTATAATTTATCATTAGTTCTAGCTTTTGTATTCTTGTAAGATAGGCTAGTTCATTCAACAATTATGTCATCAAGTTTATATTTAATGAAGTTCTCCACTTTGGTAGTGGCTCTTATTTACTAAAATAATGTAAGATTTTTACAAATTGTTCCACTTTAACAGTAATTTTTATTAAATTATTGTATTGGGAACTTTATCTCATAAGTGAAATCTCAAACCAAATATTTTTTAAGCCAGTGACTCTGTTTTGACTCCCATTTCTACTCCCCATGCATGTATAATCTAAACCTGCTAAGTTATTGACTTCCCATTCCTCTACCTCCTCTAGGCTAGCCCATCTTTCCTAGGGCATTATAGTAAGGGCAGGGAGAGCAACTTTCTTACATGGGCCACATTTTGCAGAACACTAGGAGAGTGAGAATCCATCTTTTCCCAGCCTGTGATTCCTTCTAGGCAGTGATACCAGTGAGTAGAAAAGATACCACAATATGAATATGCAGCCACGTGGTTTATTACTCTCACTGACTGAACACTGAGAGAATCGATTAGTAAATGACCAGGTTAATCCTTATATATATCGTTTAGATTCTTTCGCTAAGGACCTTATTCTCTGTCAGCCTCACAAATTCCTTCCACATTCCTCCCTTGAGACCTTTCTGAAAGATGGAACTACTTACTACTAGTGAGTCCTCTAGTAGGTTTTCTTCATTCACTTGCATTCATTTTCTCATTATAATGACAATAATAGGGCTCTCATCCCATAGTAAAATGGAATAAGCTTAAGTTGAACCCTTTCTCCTCCTCCCTTCCAACTATGTTCTTGACTAACTTTACCTTTTTGTTATCACTTTAATGTGAGCATACTGCAACTTTTTTCTTTTCATTTGGTCTGTTTATTTACATTGTTTTAGTGACCTGTATGCCAGTACAATAGAGTCCCCCCTCATGCCAGTCATGCCCACTCAACATTGTGATCACGTCACCGTATGTGGATTATTGACAGATGAGCAATATGTTAATATAATTCGTATGGTTGGAGTTTTTCCCCTCAAAGTATGACCAGAGGCAGAAATGAAAGGATAATGGTTTTACCTTTCTATTCAGAAGAGAGATACATTTTTTTTAATGTACAATGTAAAAACGATGTGTGTTTTAATCACGTTACCCAACTGAACTTGGATCCTCTCACCTGCTGCAGAGCAAAGCCAATTTACTGATATGAGGTTGTGGTGAAGGAAAGTACAGGATTTATCTGCAGGCACTAAACAAGGAGAATGGGCAGCTCATGCTCAAAAGACCTGAACTTCTCAATGGCTTTCAGGGAAGGATTTTTAAAGGCAACATTTGGGGTGAGGGTACAGGGTGCATGACTTTCTTCTGATTGATTGGTGGTGTGGAGGTAGCAGGGTGATGTTTCGGGAATCTTAATCATCAGCCTTCTGGTTCCAACCAGTCCGGGGTCTACATGCTTGTGCTCAGCACATAGTCACCTCCCCCTACTGGGTCGGGGTCTTACATCCTGCAGAACAACTCAAGGATACATGTTAGATTGTTATGTATATCCCTTGAGTAAGAACCAGGACTCTTGTTTTTAATCGGGAATTGTTGTCATTACTTTTCTTGCTTAACTGCTTTTCGTTTACTTCTGAATTTCCTCACTTCCCTAATTAGTAACTGCTTATACCTGCTCTTTGGAACTCAGGGAAGGCCTAGGAGACTAAAGCCTTTTTTCTACAAACAAGAAATACGGGATACAGAGGGGCTTTTTTAACCTGGGAAGGCCCCACAGGGTCCTACTCCGTTTCAATCATAGTGTGTTTGATCATAGTGAAGCCTGATGTGTTCACACTTACCTTTGAGTTAAGATAGCTGAAGTCGTATGTATTGGATTAAAATATAAATGAAACATGGCTTAAATTTGAATCTTTTATCATACAGGAGATTCAATAAGTGTAGTCGGCAGAAATAACAGCAACAACTTTGACCTGAACCGAAATTTCCCAGATCAGTTCATTCAGATCACAGATCCTACCCAACCAGAAACTATTGCTGTAATGAGCTGGATGAAGGCCTATCCATTTGTGCTGTCAGCAAACCTGCATGGAGGTAATAGCAACTTGATATTCCACTAATTAATTCTTGTTGAGAGCATTTGAAAATCCCAGTGGAAGTTTATCTGTTTATAGTCTTAGGCTATCTTAAGCCTGTTATTGCTTTTGTGGCAGACAACCATAAAGGTCTTTTCTCATTACTTTTTAAGCCAGTTTCCTGGCTGTTTTCCCCGTTCCTCCCCCACCCCTCCCCTCTCCCAGTACTCTTCCATTCTCCCTCCTTCCATCTGCCCTGCCTCCCTCTCTTTCTCTGTCTCTCACCCTCCACCTCTCCTTCCCTTTTCCTCCTTCTCCCTCCCTCCATTTCTTTCTCACTTAGTTCTTCAAGTGTTTTATATTTATCCCTCAGAAATGTTTTATATTTATCCCTCTCATTGGGAATTTGGTAACATGTTCTTTGTCATTTATAAAAATTAAACACTAACAGATCCAAATGTTTAGTCCTATTTCTCCCTAAAGTTTAATATGCCCTTTTATGTAGGTTTAGATTTTGACATTCTCTTATCTTTTATCTGCTGTGTATTTAACTGTAGCACAATGACCTCATTCTCATGTAGTATCTGAGCTTATACACCTCCATATAATTCAGCAGGAACTTAGTTGAATGGGATGAGAGGTCAAGATTAAAAATCATCACAATGAGGCTTCCCTGGCGTCTCAGTGGTTAAGAATCCACCTGCCAATGCAGGGGACACAGGTTCGAGCCCTGGCCCGGGAAGGGCCCGCCTGCCACGGAGCAGCTAAACCCGTGCACCACAACTACCAAGTCTGGGCTCTAGAGCCCGTGAGCCACAACTGCTGAGCCCAGGTGCCACAACTACTGAAGCCCACGTGCCAAGAGCCCGTGCTCTGCAACAAGAGAAGCCACCATAACAAGTAGCCCGGGCACTGCAACAAAGAGTAGGCCCCCCTGCATGCCACAGCTAGAGAAAGCCCGTGTGCTGCAACAAGGACCCAACGCAGCCAAAAATAAATAAATAAACAACAACAACAAAAAATCATCACAATGTCCAACTAGGGTTGTGTGAATAAGTGTCAAAACCCTAGAGACCTGAAAACACATGTCTACATGTAAACTGGTATGTGGACGTTCATAGTAGCACTATTCATAATAACCAGGAAGTATAAATAACCCAAATGTCCACCGACTAACGATCAGATAAATAAAATGTGGTATACAATTGAATGTTAACTGGCTGTGAAAAGGAATGAAGGACTGATGCATGCTACAGCATAGATGAGTCTTGAAAGCATGGTAGGTGATAGAAGCCAGTCATAAGAAACCATATATTGTATGATTACATTTTTTATGAAATGTGCAGAAATAGGCAAATCCATAGAGATAGAAAATAGATTAGCAGTTGCCTCAAGCTGTAGAGGATAGTGGTGGAGAGGATGGGGAGTGACTGCTAATGGGTATGGGTTTGTTTATTTTTTCAGTAATGAAATGTTCTGTAATTAGATAGTAGTGATGGTTGTATATTCAACCCTGTGAATATACTAAACAACAGTGAATTATATACTTTAAGTGGATGGATTGTATGGTATGTGAATTATATCTCAATAAATTAAAAAAGAGTGAAGGTATTAACACCAGGGGCAATAGGTAAGAAATTTAGTGTCCACATTTGTTGGATTATCCAAGGAAGTATCACAGTCGAGATTTGATGGCATATAGATTAACCTGCCATTTTAGAAATGACAGTACACACTTATGGATATTTGTATTTAAGAAGTAAATTGAGATTCTCCAAAAATGACTTTGAAAGCTTGCTAATAGTAGGAGAAAATACTTCTATAATTGGTAATCATGGACGATTCTCAAAGACCCAAATAGGAATTATGAAGTGGCAGCCTGGTTAGCAAAATAATTTTTTGGCTTTTTTCTTACTTTATTAATTGTATACCATGTTTGACAGAAAATATTTTTTACTTTGAGCTTTAAAAAATATTCTGTAGTGTTTCCCTGGTTGCGCAGTGATTGAGAGTCCGTCTGCCGATGCAGGGGACACAGGTTCATGCCCCGGTCCGGGAAGATCCCACATGCCGCGGAGCAGCTGGGCCCGTGAGCCATGGCCACTGAGCCTGCACGTCCGGAGCCTGTGCTCCGCAACAGGAGAGGCCACAACAGTGAGAGGCCCACGTACTGCAAAAAAAAAAAAAAAATTCTGTAAAAAATATATCACGTCATATTGGCTAAAGCTGAAAACTTAATACTAGTTACATTCCAGTGAAAATAATTGACAGATGTTTACATGTGGTATCAAGACCTTGGCATGGTGGGGGATACATCTTCAATCACGTAGATGTGTTTCTTTCCATGACGTATTTTGCATTCTCATCTTAAAATCTTTAAGTGAGTTTTGAAATCTTGGCAAAGAAATTTAACAGAGGAATTCTTTGCTGCCAACTTAACAATTTAGAAGGATTTTGAAAGAATATAGAGAAAAGTAGTATTTCTTTTTGTAATTTTTGATATTAATTTTTTATTTAGGTGAAATTCATATAACACTAACCATGTTAAGGTAAATAATTCAGTGACATTTAGTGCATTCACAATGCTGTGCATCCACCATCTCTATCTCGTTCCAAAACATTTTCACCTCCCCAAAAGGAAACCCCTTACCCATTAAGCAGTTGCTTTCTATTCCCCATGCCCCTCAAGCCCTGGTAACCACCAATCTGTGTTCTGTCTCTATGGATTTACCTGTTTTGGATATTTCATAGAAATGAAATCATATAATATATGACCTTTTGTGTCTGTCTTCTTTCACTTAGCATAGTGTTTTCAAGGTTCATTCATATTGTAGCATATGTTAGTACTTTATTTCTTTTTATGACTGAATAATTTTCCATTGTATGTATATACCACAATTTGTTTATCTATTTATCTGTTGATGGACATTTGGGTTGTTTTTACTTTTTACTATTATGAATAATACTACTATGAACATTGGCAGACAGTATCTGAGTCCCTGTTTTCAATTCTTTTGGGTTATCCTATGTTTGGCTTTTTGATGGAAATACCATCATATGGTAATTCCGTGTTTAGCTCTTTGATGCCAAACTTCCACAGTAGCAGAACCATTTTATATTCCCACCAGCAATGTATGAGGGTTCTAGTTTTTCCACATCCTTACCTTGTTAATTTTTTTTTTTTGATTATAGCCGTTTTAGTGGGTGAAAGGTGATATCTCACTGAAATTTAGATTTGCATTTCCCTGACGGCTAATGATGCTGAGCATCTTTTTGTGTGCTTGTTGGCCGTTTGTATATCTTATTTGGAGAAATATCTGTTCAAGTCTTTTGCCCATTGTTAATTGGGTTTTTCATCTTTTTGTTGAGTTGCAGGACTTCTTTATATAGTCTGGATTCTAGACCCTTGTCAAATTGCTGATTTGCAAATATTTTCTCCCATTCTATAGGTTTACTTTAACTTTCTTAATAATGTCCTTTGATACACAAAATTTTTAATATTGATGAAGTCAGATTTATCTTTTTTAAAATAGCTAATGCTCTTTGTGTTGATACTAATTTTTATTTATTTATTTATTCATTCATTCATTCATTCTTGGCTGCGTTGGGTCTTCATTGCTGCGCGCGGGCTCTCTCTAGTTGCGGGGAGTGGGGGCAAGCCCTTGTTGTGGTGCGTGGCGCTCTCATTGCGGTGGCCTCTCCCGTTGCTGAGCCAGGCTCTAGGCGCGCGGGCTCCAGAGCGCAGGCTCAGCAGTTGTGGCGCACGGGCCCAGTTGCTCCACGGTCCCAGACCAGGCCTTGAACCCGTGTCCCCTACATTGGCAGGTGGATTCCCAACCACTGCGTCACCAGGGAAGTCCCAATACTGTTTATTTTTTAAATAAACTTTTGTAGGAGTATTGTAAGTCTTTTATGACTTTTTTTTTTCCCTTATAAAATTAGCCATTTGAAAGACAATATTAAGTAGAAGTTGACTTTTTTTTGTTGTAACTTTTAGGCATGAGTCATAGATCCAGGGTGAAATTAAATTTTTTTGGAGTAATTTGTCTAAGAACAGGTGTTGAAGTACACTTATCTTGTTAGAACTATTTTGGGGAATAAAATGAGCTAGTTCTTCATACTTGTTTCTTAAAGAAAAATTTTTTTAAATATATGAATGTTTGCTGGTATTTGTTATCACAGGATTACTTCATCTGGATTCAAGTTGAATTTGTTCCTTCACTTCCATGCCCAGGAAGTGGCATGCCAAAAAAGGCAAAGATGAATGGCCTAATCAAGGCAGAATAAATGGGCACATGGACAAATGAAAATGATGTGACTAATAGGAAAATAAGGGATTTGATCCTATGGTGGGGGAGGTGGGCTCAGGGCTCCTGCCTGAGAAGCACCCTAATTGCTTTATGTCCTAGGGGAAGCATGAAGGGAGTTGATATCCTTTATATATGTTTTAAAACATCACTCTCTGTATTTTAGGTCATGAAAAATCATATGATATAACTCCAGTTGACTAATTTATAATATGAGCATAAGAGAAATTTTTAGCCTTTTTTTTCTGAATGAAGGTCAGGACTGGCTCTACTATCCATACATTTGTTGTTTAGCCTCTCCATTTTAGACTCCACATCGGCAAAATGAAGAGGGTGGGTTAATCGGACTTCAAGGGTCCTTTCTTAGTTTAAAATTCCATGACATGACCTTATAAATGTCTGAATTTTAGTGAAAAAGTACCAAATTTTGCTCAATTTTTCTGATCCTAAATATTATAAAAGTAAAATTGTTTAAATTAAGGCTGTATACTTCTGGTTTCAGTTCTGACATGTAAAGTATGCCTGTAAGTTCAGGCAGACTCCCAAGACCTTTCCAGTTAAGGCAGTCTTTAAGTGTCATGCATAGCTATTTAATATTTTATTTATCCACTTTGATTTTCTATTGAGGAAATTAGCAACTTTTTCATTTCTATTGAGGAAATTAACCTTGGAAATTTGTATTGGTTTCCTGTCTCTGGCAGTACTGTGAAAAGCTTACTTTATGTTAATGCTCCATCTTGAAAGAAATAACACAATACATTTTGCTCATTTCCCTCATAGGTTCTTTGGTGGTTAACTACCCTTTTGATGATGATGAACAAGGGCTTGCCACATACAGTAAATCACCAGATGATGCTGTATTTCAACAAATAGCACTTTCTTATTCCAAGGTAGGCTTGTGCTTAAACATAAAATGCTATAAAAATTCATTTTTCATTTAAAAAAATGCGTTAAAACGAAGTCCTACAAGACTCAGGTCAAGTGCTTTCTTCTCTGTTAAGCCTTCCGTGATTCCTTTCAGACAACCTTACCTCTTTTTCTCCTCTGTTTCCCACCTCACTTTTAAACATACTGCATGTGTTTCCCCATTAGCCATGAAGTTCAGGTAATGTCTTTTCATCTACAGCTTTTAGCACAGTACCTGGAACATAATAAATTAAACAAACTGCTAGTTTATTTCATTTGAGAAGTACTTAAATATAAACCTTGTAAAGTAGTCTAAGGTGGGGTTGACAAGTTACAGCTCTGGGACTAAATCCAGCCTACCACCTGTTCTTGTAAATACAGTTTTATTGACATACAGCACATCCATTCTTTAAAATATTGTCCATTGCTGCTTCCTTGTTTAACATTTGAAAATAAGTCAGTGTAATTCACCATATTAACAGACTAAAGAAGAAAAACGCTGTAATCATCTCAATAGATGCAGAGGGCAGGGTTGAGTCATTGCAACAGACACTTTAGAGCCTGTAAAGCCAAAAGTTTTTACTATCTGACCCTTTACAGAAAAAAATTGCCAACCTATAGTCTAAGGAAGTGGTCTCCAACCTTTGTGGCACCAGGGACCAGTTTCGGGGAAGACAGTTTTTCCACGGACAGGGGTGGGGAGTGGGGGGTGGTTTAGGCAGTAATGCGAGTGATGGGGAGCGGCAGATGAAGCTTTGCTCACTTGGTGGCCGCTCACCTCCTGCTGTGTGGCCCGGTTCCTAACAGACCAGGGACTGGTACCAGTCCACAGCCTGTGGGTTGGGGACCCCTGGTCTAAGGTATTTAAGAGCCTAGTTGTAACATTGCAAAGGAGCAAGTAGAAATTTCTGTATTTTCTAAACTTCCTATAATGAACACACATTACTTTCATAATCAGAAATGTTATATTTGTGTGTGTATGTATGTGTGAAATTTTAGTTTAAAAGTTGTTCTTAGAAAGCATGTTAAAAGTTGAGGCTTGGGAACTAGGCTTGCTAGTTTCAGTTTTTGGTCTTACTACTGACTCAGTCTGTGACTTTATTGGTCATAGATAAATGAAGATTATTACTGCAGCTCTATGCTCTGTAATCACACCTTTCTGTCATTCTATTTTTCCCACTCCCTCATTCTCTGCAAGTGCATCTTGTGAGATTGTTCAGAGTTTCTAATAGGGGAGTACATCTATTATTTCACCTTAAAGTGTAGTTGTCTTCTGTTTGGGCATGCCGTTTTAGAGGGATGTACATGAAATAATGAAACAAAAATGAGATACCCTCCAATCATCAAAATAAAAACTAAGTGATCAGATTATACACATATCCCCATCACATTCTGTCCATTATTATAGTTCCACTTTTCATCCTCTTTGTAACTTCTCATTCCTTAGCCTCTTTTTATATTTCTTTGACCTTGACCCTTTTGATTTGATTTCCTTTCTACCCAGCCTACACCTATGGACATACCTTTCAGTGATGCACTCACCTACACCTTAGGATCTTTTATACCCTTTTGACATACCTGCCTTGCCAATGTCCAACCCTTAGTAATTACAATCATCTCTCTTCTACATCCCAGAAAAGTCACATAGTCATGGCAATTGACTACACTATGTATATATAGTGCTCTCTAACCTCAGCTGAGCCCTCAGTTCTACCTGGCAATATTTCACATTTTGCTACGTGACTCCGTGGCTCACTTCCCACTATGGTGATTCTGAGCCTTCATCCTCTTCCTGAGCCTTCTAATCCTAGCTTTGTCTTAGTCTCAGTAGATCACTTTGCCTTGAACTAAAGTGGAACTGTGAATAATCTGATGTGTGTTCATTCTGATTCTGTCTTCTCAATTATTGTTTATTTGTATTTTACCCATATTCTGCATTTCTTTTTTTCCTCCTAATTCTTTTAAATTAAAGTACATTTGATGTATAATATTATATAAGTTACAGGTATGTAATATAGTGATTCACAATTTTAAGGTTTATACTCCATTTGTAGTCATTATAAAATATTGGCTATATTCCCTGTGTTATACAATATATCCTTGTACCTTATTTTATACATAATAGTTTGTACCTCTTAATCCCCTACTCCTACATTACCCCTCCCCCCTTCCCTCTCCCCACTGGTAATCACTAGTTTGTTCTCTATATCTGTGAGTCTGTTTCTTTTTTGGTATATTCACTAATTTGTTGTGTTTTTTAGATTCCACATATAAGTGATATCATACAGTATTTGTCTTTCTCTATATGACTTATTTCACTTAGCATAATGCCCTCCAAGTCCAACCATGTTGTTGCAAGTGCCAAAATTTCATTCTTTTTTATGGCTGAGTAGTACTCCGCTGTGTGTGTGTGTGTGTGTGTGTGTGTGTGTGTGTGTGTGTGTGTGTGTGTGTATCACAGCTTATTTATCCATTCATCTGTTGATGATTGCAGTTTTCTCATGTCTGGTGTCTGCCCCCTGGTGGGTGAAGCTGGTCCACAGGCTACAGTGGGCTTCCTGGAGGGCAGGGTCAGGGCCCAGGGGAGTCTGGGACTGGTGCCTTCTCACTGGTGAGTGGAGCTGGGTCCTGGGCCCTCTGGTGGGCAGGGCTATTTCCAGAGGCAACTGTGGGTTCAGGAGATCTTCTGGCAGCCTGTCTGCTGATGGGTGGGGCTGTGTCTCTGCCAGGTTAGTTACTTGGCCTGAGGCATCCCAGCACTGGCACCTACAGGTTGGTTGTTGGGTCGGGGCCAGGTATTGGCATTAATGAGCCAGAGGGAGGATTCCACAGGGGTGCCTGCCAGCACCAGTGTCCATGCAGTAGAAGGAGGTCCCCAAAATGGCTGCCACCAGTGTCTATGTCCCTAGGGTGAGCTGCAGCTGCCCTCCGCCTCCCCAAGGCACTTTCCAAGATCAGCAGGTAGGTCTGACCCAGGCTCCTATCAAATTACTGCTTTCGTCCTGGCTCCCAGAGTGTGTGAGATTTTGTGTGCGCCCTTTAAGAGTGAAGTTTCTGTTTCCCCCAGTCCTGTGGGACTCTTGAAATTAAGCCTCACTGGCCTTTAGAGCCAGATGCTCTAGAGGCTCATCTTCCCTATGCAGGACCCCGGGCTGGAGAGCGGGATGGGGATTCAGAACTCTCACTCCTGTGGGAAAACCTCTGCAATATAATTATTCTCCACTCTGTGGGCCGCCCACCCATGGGTATGGGACTTGACTATATCACGAGTCCGAGATGGTCCACAACCCATCTTGTTGTGATTCCTTCTTTATGTCTTTAGTTGTAGAAGATCTTTTCTGATAGGTTTCGGTCTTTTGCACTGATGGTGGTTCTGCAAATAGTTGTGAGTTTGGTGTGCTCGTGAGAGGAGGTGAGCTCAGGGTCTTTCTACTCCACCATCTTGGCTGATCACGCTTCTTCATTTCTTGATCCCACAGCACCCTACCTCCTCTTTGTCTTTGTTTCTTCTGTTGTAAATGGGAAGGTGACAATTAAATTCCTCAATCATTACTCCAGCCTCCTTTCTCTTGACTGTGATCTATCATGATCTGTTGTGCGCCCAGCCACCTTTCCCCTGCCACAAGGCTTCATGGTAAGGAAAAGCAGACCAAGAAAATTGGTGAAGACAAAAGAGGGGGCTTTAAGGAACAGCAGGCATAAAGGTGATTCGAAAGGACCACCAAACATTGAAAACACGCTACATCTGAAACCTAAATCTGAAAATACTAAGATAGTAACTGGGCAGATGAAAGCACTGGAATATAGGGAAGAGGTTTCAAAGTACATGCAAATTAAAGGACCTGGTGTACTTAAAGGAATAGGCACAATTTAAAAGGAAAGCTGGATTTAAAGGAGAATCTTCCAATCTCCCAACTTCTGGGAGAGAAGAAAAGCAAAAAGAAATGAAGAAGTGGCCTTTGACAATTAGATAGTGAAGGGGAAAGAGAAAAGGGGGGAAATGTAGCATTGTCCAAGACAGAAGAGAACCATAAAATCAGTGGACTCAGAGCTCCACCCTTATACCAAGGCAAATAAGCAAACAAACAAACAAAAATCACATTAAAATACCTTGACTTCTAGACTGACAGAAAAAGGGCACCATTAACTAGTAATCATGTGAAACAACTCAGTATAATAAAAATGAACAAGAGGGGGCTTCCCTGGTGGCGCAGTGGTTGAGAGTCCGCCTGCCGATGCAGGGGACACGGGTTCGTGCCCCAGTCCGGGAAGATCCCACACGCCGCGGAGCGGCTGGGCCCATGAGCCATGGCCGCTGAGCCTGCGCGTCCAGAGCCTGTGCTCCGCAACGGAAGAGGCCACAGCAGTGAGAGGCCTGCATACCGCAAAAAAAAAAAATGAACAAGAGGTAAAAAAACCCATGAAGAACCATTGCAGAAAAAAATCAGGAAATGGAATTTCACACATATCACCTGAGGAAACCTTACCACTACCAAAAAACAATCAAGAAGCAGAAGAAAACTATAAGTTTACACTCCAGGCAGATTGACTATACCCAAACACACACTGAGAATATGAAAAACCACATAGGCTCAGATATTTAAAAAATTAAAACAGGAATGAAAAAAGAAACAGGAAGAAATGAAAGAGAGTTGATAGAATTCAGGAAAGTAATGGAAGAAAAAGAAAATTATCTCTAAAGTGAAGAATAAATTGTAAGGGCTAAAGACCTCACGTCTCCCAATTTCAAACTTACTTCAAGACTGTGGTAATTAAGACACTGTGATACGGGAATAAAGATGGACATATACATGGCACATATATACAACGGAATATTACTCAGCCATAAGAAGAAACGAAATTGAGTTATTTGTAGTGAGGTGAATGGACCTAGAGTCTGTCATACAGAGTGAAGTAAGTCAGAGAAAAACAAATACCGTATGCTAACACAAATATGTGGAATCTTAAAAAAAAAAAAATGGTTCTGAAGAACCTAGGGGCAGGACAGGAATAAAGATGCAGACATAGAGAATGGACTTGAGGATGCGGGGGGGGGGAGGGTAAGCTGGGATGAAATGAGGGGGTAGCATTGACATATATACGCTACCAAATGTAAAATCGATAGCTAGTGGGAAGCAGCTGCATAGCACAGGGAGATCAGCTCGGTGCTTTGTGACCACCGAGAGGGTTGGAATAGGGAGGGTGGGAGGGAGGAGATATGGGGATATATGTATATGTAATGGTGATTCATTTTGTTATAAAGCAGAAATTAACACACCATTGTAGAGCAATCAATTATACTCCAATAAAGATGTTAAAAAAAAAAGATGGACATATACACATCAAAGAAATAGAATTGATAGTCCAGAAATAAACTCTTACATTTATGGTCAGTTGATTTTTCAATAAGAGCACCAAGACAATTCAATGAGTATAGAAAAATCTTTTCACTAAATGGTTATGGAAAACTGGATATTCACATACAAAAGAATAAATTTGGACCTCTTCCTCATATCATACCCCAAAATAATCTCAAAATGGATCATAGACCTAAATGTAAACTGTAAGACTTTTAGGAAAAAATATAGAAATAAATTTTTGTGACCTTGGGTTAGACAATGGTTTCCTAGATGTGACATCAAAAGCACAAGTGACAGAAAAAAGACATACTGGACATCATCAAACTTTACTGGACATCATCAAACTTTAATACATTTTTGTTGCAAACTTTAATACATTTTTGTTGTTGTTGTGTTAGTTTCCTAAAACTGCGGTAACAATTTTCCGTCTCACAGTTCTAGAATCTAGAAGTCCAAAATCAAGATGTTGGCAGGGCCATGCTCCCTTGAAACCTGGAAGGGAATCCTTCCTTGCCTCTTCCTAGCTTCTGGTGTTTTTCTGGCAGTCTTTGCCATTGATTGGTTTCTAGATGGATTATCCCAGTCCTCTGTCTTCACATGGCATTCTCCCTGTTGTCTGTGTCCAAATTTTCCCTTTTTATAAAGATACCAGTCATATTGGATTAGGGCCTACTGTAATTACCTCATTTTAACTTGATTACCTCTGTAATTAAATACATTAAATGTATTTGATTACCTCTGTAATTAAATACATTAAGTCACATTATGAGGTTTTGGGGGTTAGGACTTCAACATATCTTTTGGAGGAGACATAATTCAACATGTAACAGATAATAATCAAGGAAGTAAAAAGACAACACACAGCATAGGAGAATACCATATATCTGATAAGGATCTTATATCTAAAATATATAATGAACTCTTACAACTAAATAATAAAAAGACAATCCAATTGAAAAATGGGCAAAGAATCTGAATACACATTTCTCCAAAGAAATATACAAATGACCGACAAGCTCACAAAAAGGGAAATGCAAATCAAAACAACGAGATACTACTTTTTACCCACTAAGATGACTATAGTTTAAAAAAAAAAAGAAAAGAACAAGGGTTGGTAAGGATGTGGAGAAATTGGAACCCTTGTGCATTGCTGGTGGGAATGTAAAATGGTACAACTGCTTTGGAAAACAATTGCGGTTCCTCAAAATGTTAAATATAGAATTATCGTATGGCCTGACAATCCCACTCCTAAGTATATGTCCAAGAGAAATGAAAACATAGCCCACACAAAACTTGTACACAAATGTTCATAGCAGCATTATTCATAATAGCCAAAATGGACACAACCCACATGTCCATCAAGTGATAAGTGGATAAACAAAATGTGATATATCCATGCAATGGAATACTATTCAGTCATAAAAAAGTAAAGTACTGATACAAACTACAACTTAGATGACCCTTGAAAACATGCTAGGTGAAAGCAGCCAGTCACAAGAGACTACATATTGTGTGATTCCGTTTATATGAAATGTCCAGAATAGGCAAATCCATAGAGACAGAAAATAGACTGGTAATTGCCTTGGGCTTGGGATGTAGGGACGGGCAGGGAAGAGGTTGGGAGGAAATGGGGAGTGCTGATGGGTACAGGTTTATTTTGGGGTCATGAAAATGTCCTAAAATTTACTGTGGCGATGGTCACACAACTGAGTGAATATACCAAGGACCATTGAGTTGTATACTTCAAATGCGTGAGTTGTGTGGGGTGTGAATTATATTTCAATAAAGCAGATTTTGAGAACCTAGAGAAGACTCAGGGGTGGGGTATCCATGCTCAGTTCATATGTAGGCTAAAAAAACGTCAAAAGTTATATGCCAAAATATTAAATGATTGGTGATCTCTAGGTTTATATTTTTTTCTTTTGACTTGCCTCAATTTTCTAATCTTTCTACAATAACTTTTATTATATTTTAAGTATAATGAAATTCAATGAATTCAATTAAGTGAAAGTGAGAAAATGGAGCTATACAGTGTGACATAAGTGAAGAGAAAATTTCAAGGAGGCATTAGTGGAAGACTGGTGATATTTGAATAAAATATAGGTTTTTTAGTTAATAGTATCATGCCAGTGTTAATTTCCTTGTTTTGATCATTGTGCTATGGTTATATAAGATGCTAACATCAGGGAAAGCTGGATCAAAGGTATATAAAACTCTCTGTACTATTTTTGCAACTTTTCTGCAACTCTAAAATTAGTTCAAAAGAAGTCAAAAGAAAAGAATAAGAAAAGTGAATAGTCTCTGCTTATCTCCACTTCATTATTGTTCTCTCATGCCTGTTTCTTGTCATCTGTCTTCTGCCTACATTGTTTTACCTGGAAGTGCCCCCTCAAAGGTTACCAGAAGTCTATTTTTTTTAAATGTTCTTGACCTCTGAAGTCTAACGCTCTTGTCTTCTTCCCTTGATCTCTGTTACATTATATAGCAGAGAGCTTTGCTTCCTTTTTTCTCTTTCAGTGGCTCAACCTCTCTCTTTTACTTTTTTTCCCGCCTCCATATTCTGTCCTTAGCCATTTTTACTGTCTTGGCAATTGCATCCAGTTGCTTTAGCTGTCACCACTATGTAAATGCCTCTTTAAAAAGTTGTTTCATATAATGAAAGTTATTATAAAAAGATTAGAGACTATAGCCAAGCAAAAAGAAGAGAATCATTTACTGTCTTGGTATATATTTTAGATTCTATATATGGACTGAGACTGGACACCTACATCCTCACCCCCTATCTTCTCTAAGTTGTCAAACTGCTTTAAAATTTTTAATTAGTTTTTTCAAAAAAGATTATCAAAGTAGAGTAGTGAGAATTAAAGAAGATGGTAAAATACACATGGTAAAACCTATCTGTCATAACCTTTCAGATGCTCATTATCTCTCAGTTGGATTATTTCAGTAGTACTCTGATGAGTCTCCCTGGCTTTGGTCCATTTTTTCACATTATTATTGGAATAAACTTCCTAGAGCCATGAATATATCATATATCACCCTTCCATCAGAAATCTTCACAAGTTCCTTATTGCTCTGAGAATAAAGTCAAAATGTTAACAGTAATTGCCTAGAACTGTGGTGTCTAGAGTGGGTTTTATACTAGATGATCCGTTAAGATGTAGGAAGACTATATTAGACGTTCTGTTTTTAAAATGTTTTTTTAATGCAGGTTTGTAATATACATACTATATTAATTAGTACAGTAGTACATCTATATAATTTATAATCAAATGGATAGATATTGATGGAAATGGAGATAGGGATATAGAGACATAGAAGATGTGTGCAAGTGTTTAGTGGAAAAACCAGAGAGCAAAAGAGCATGTACACAAATATTCCAGTAACCTAAAACAATAGCTTTCATTTGATAACATTGGTGGGATCATAAGCCTGTAATTGGTATGTCAAGTTTACGAAAGGGGGTTGTTTTGTATATTTTAAAGTTAAATGGTTAATTCTCAGTGATGGGAAAGTGAGAAATTACTTTTCTCTTTACACTTTTCTGTACTTTTTTTCTTTTTCTATTTACAAAAGAGAGAAATGAAGTTTTGACCACCTTTCAAAGCTTAATTTCTTCAGGAAAATTCCCCTGCCACTCTAGTCAGAAATAATCTTTCTCTCCTCTAGCTCCCAGTAGTGTTTATTTGTGCCTCTGTGGCAGTTTTTCTTACTCTCCATTGAACAAGCAATTGCACACGTGCTATGTAGACACTGCTGGATGCCGAGGACACAAAGACACAAACTATTTCAAGGAGTAGTGTATTGTCTTTAGGGGGAGAAGAGGTGCAACCAGTTTTAACAGGATAAAATAATTGTACAGAGTGCAGTCAAAGCACAGCGGGGCTACCTTAGTCCCCAAGAAGTCAGAGAAAGATGCCTACTTTCCATTGTGTGTGAATTACCTCTTTTGGACTTTAAGCTTCTTGAGATCATGAAATGAAAGTACGGATATGAACAGTGTTGTTTTTGTTTTTGAGAGGGGTTAGGTTGGATTTTTATATTACTTGTAATTACAAGTAATAAATGAAGTCTTCACTTTTTTTTTTTACAGAGCATAAACTGTTTAGCTTTGATTTTAAAAAATAGGTAGAAAGTCACTGCTTCCCATGACTCCATCCACCCCCACATATACTGTATTGTTAAACACTCTTCCTATCTTTCTTTATCCTTCCCATGTTTTTTGATGCAGATACAAACAAATACAAGTAAAGATTCTTTTTTTTTTCCCCAGGAAAATTCCCAGATGTTTCAAGGTAGACCTTGCAAGAATATGTACCCTAATGAATATTTTCCTCATGGAATAACAAATGGAGCCAGTTGGTACAATGTCCCAGGTAAACATTTTTTATATTAAGGCCGTATAACTTGATGGATTTTCTGTCCCCCTGGATGGTACTGCTTGTTACTGATTTTTTAATTTTGAGAAAGAATCATTCTTTTAAAAATATTGTATAAATAGTTTAAAACATTCAATTTACCATTTCAACTATTTTTAATATTTGGTGTACTTTGACCTTTGAGTAAAATAATGTACTGAAACTTCATGAAAGTGTTATATTTTACTGCTGGCTATTACAAAGAACTTTAGATGTGCTAAGAAGAAGAGTGTGAGCTACACTTGAATTCTTCCTGAACATGAAAGTACAGATGTTTTACCTGGACCACAAGCATCAGAGAGCTCTCAAATGAACGCATTATTGGTTTTCAGCCATGCTGATAAAAGATGAATTTGGCTTTTTACTAGGAATGTTGCTTACGATTTGGGATCTGAGCTAGTTAGAACTTCTTCAGAGTAACTAATTTAAAATTTTTATCCTTCAGGTGGTATGCAGGACTGGAACTATTTACAAACAAACTGCTTTGAAGTGACTATTGAACTTGGTTGTGTGAAATACCCATTTGAGAAAGATCTGCCCAAATTTTGGGAACAGAATCGAAGATCTCTAATCCAGTTTCTGAAACAGGTGACGATTCTGGAGTGACATGAAATTTCTCCCAAGAGCAAGAAGATTTTTGTGTGTACATGTGGTTTTCATGCATTGATTTTAGAATACACCTCATTTGAATTTCAGTTTGACCTATTCATGTTTTCGTATATCTATCTAGAAAATTCATGGATGTAAATGAGTTTATTTATATGCGCAGAGAAGAGTTAAAAATGATTAAACAATATAGTGATGATGTTTGGCACTTAATGGTTAGTGGTCACTTTTTACCCTTGTCTTTATAAAAGGCTACTATAGATTGGGTACATGCCTAAGGATTTGTCAAGTGATAGAGATGGGCTATGGGGTAATTTTTTTTTTTTTCCGCCATTGGTTTACTGTGAAACGATTAATTTCCTTTTGTTTGGATGTGCATCATGGCCAATAGGTAAAGACTATAAGAAATATGCTAATAGTGGTTAAAATTATTAGGATAATCAGACTAATACTTTGTGCCAGTACTTTGCTGAGTAGAATGGCATAATGGCTGTGAGTTTGCATACTAATTTGTTAGAACATTTTATTCTGAAAATGTGTAAGCATCAGGAAAAATTATAAGACTAACAATAAATACTACTATTCCTTTACCTCGGTTTAACAATTTTTATACTTTGCTGCATTTGTATTTTATATATATATAAACACACACACACTTTTGTTGAACTATTTCAGTATAAATTGCAGGTGTTACGATATTTATCCCAAAGTATTTCGGAATACATCTTCTAAAAATAAGGTTAATTCTCCTACCTGACTTCTCCAATTGCTATTATCTCACCTAAGAAAATTAACAGTAACTCCCTATACTACCTAATACCTAATCCATGTTCAAATTTCCTCCACTTGTCCTCAAAATGTCTTTCTATAGCTGATAGGAAGATAAAGACAAATCTAACTTATGAAAAACTAGCCTTTTAGAAACTGAAATATTTTGTTTAATGGGCGGTTACATTTAGCTTTACTCTGAGCTCCTGAATTCCTATTTGTTCTACATGTTTACATTATTTAACAATCTGTTATTTTGGATGTGAACTTCCAAAATAATTAGATGATGATCTTTATCAGTAAAATCTGGGTGTCCTTGTGCTTTATCCAGGTTCATCAGGGTGTCAAAGGATTCGTCCTAGATGCCACAGATGGCAGAGGTATATTAAATGCCACCATTAGTGTTGCTGAAATTAATCACCCAGTAACTACTTACAAAACTGGAGATTACTGGCGTCTCTTGGTTCCAGGAACTTATAAAATCACAGCATCTGCTCGAGGGTGAGTTACTGAATGCTTTGTAATTGAGTGCTTGGAGATGAAACAAGCATAGTTCCATTCTAAAAGATTATTGCCAGAAAGCCCTGTAGAGGCTAAGCAACCTTGAGTTTAACGCTGAGAAGTCTAGAGCTGGTTACACATTTGACTCTTCTCTGATGGCACAGTGCATACATGAACCGTCAGATGTAAGAAATCTGTGAAATTATTCACTTTGAACAGTAGCCTCTTTTACCTTCATCCTCTCAGGTCACCTTCCCCTGTCCAGATGTAAAGCCATAGTGACTGATTTCCTTCACTATGGGTAACAGTTCTGGGAAGTACTTGTTAGTAGGGAAAAAAAGACTTCTGTTCTGCATACTTCTAGTCATGTTGTCCCCAAAATACCACCACTTTACATTTGTACTCTTTTAAAACTCTTTCACAGACATTTATTTTTTATTATTGTACCTTTGCCTTCTCACATCAAGTGAGATTTTCTTACTTACTGCTAATTCTCTGAGAAAAGCCATTTTCATATTTTTTACAGTTTTTCTCACCACAAAGATATATTTACTTGAAAAGAAAAAATTAACTTATGACCTTTTCCCTTGGAAAAAACTTAATATTCCTTATGTTCCTCCTCCTTTACAAATACCTTAGAACTGGAGCCACCTTACTTTTTAGTCGAAACTTATAATTTTTATCCTCTTGTAGTTTTCTTTTTTATATTTGATACATGTAAGTGTTCCCACAGAATATTTTCCCCTCCCCCTACTAGCTCTCTTATTTCTGAAGAGTTAGTTTGAACACTCATTGAAGTAACGGTAAATACATGGAAACATTTAAAGTTATTGTTACCTTTTTTTAAAAAATGGTTTTCAAATATCAAGTGGTCTGTAAATGAATGGGTTAGAACTTTAACGAGTAAAGAAGTCTATTCTGGTTTTTTTCAGTTTTGGCATAGTATTGGAAAAACCAAAGCATCAAGGTGTCTGAAAAATGGGGCAAGAATGATGCGTTTGGCAGAGAATGTCCTAAGTTAGTACTTCTCAAACTTTTTCCACCATATTCCCTGATGACAGACAAGTGAACTCAGATTCCAGGAAATATGGGCGTATACGCTGCAAGCATGAGCTTTCTTCTGAAGTCATATATTTAATCTTAAAAACTCATTTATGTTTTATAGTCTACCCTTGTATGGTCTTCGTTAATGTTTAAAACAAATCTTAAATTCTCACAAAGTTAACAATTTGACCCTTTAGGGAGATGCACCACATTTATCTCTAGGATTCACATATCCTCTGCACACCTCTGTTTTCCCAGGGTTTGGGTACTCCAGCTGCAGAAGCGTGGCTCTAATCTGTCTCCCTTATTACAGGTATAATCCAGTTACCAAGAATGTGACGGTAAACAGTGAAGGTGCTGTTCAGGTCAACTTCACACTTGTTCGATCTTCAACAGATTCAAACAATGAATCAAAGAAAGGCAAGGGGGACAGCACCAACAATGAGGGTGCCAGCGATCCGACTACTAAAGAGTTTGAAACTTTAATTAAAGACCTTTCAGCTGAGAATGGTTTGGAAGGCTTCATGTTACGCTCCTCCTCAAATCTGGCTCTTTATCGATACCATTCATACAAGGACTTATCAGAGTTTCTGAGAGGACTTGTGATGAACTACCCACATATTACAAATCTTACCAAGTAAGTGTCACCCTTCTTGCTACCTTTTTTTCCTCTTTCTTTCTCCCTTTCTCCTTCCCTCTCTCTTTCTTCCTTCCTCCCTCCCTCCCTCCCTCCCTCCCTCCCTTCCTCCCTCCCTCCCTTCCTTCCTTCCTTCCTTCTTTCTTCATTTTAAAGAGGTTACATTTAGCATAAGCCACATTAAATGGTTCTTGTAATTTATTTAGAGATATTTGGGAGCTGAATGTATAGAGAGTTGGATTTCACTTATTTTGAAACAGATGTTTGCTTGGAGATCTTTCTAACAATGAATCTTGGAACCTTTTATGAGAAACATTGGAGCAGAATTACTTGTTAGTTTAGCAGTGTGTGGCTTGTGCCTCCAGAAAATGTAAAATCATTCTTTCTAATGATTACTTTGATTTCAAAACCCTTTCTACTTCTCAGTTGCAGATTCACATTCTGACTAAATATTATTTAGTTTGTTTCATTTTGCTGGGGGCAGGGACAAATTTGGAACTATGAGCTCACTTGTCAGGGATCATGTTTAACCTTTTCTTCAAATTAAATAATGAAGCCTGGTTGGCTGCCATTTTCTGTGCTTCAGTCTCTACTCACAGTCATGGTTCCCTGAAGCCTTAGGGACATATGTGATTGAGGGTTCTGGGAAAACATGCAGTACCGGCTTATGTAAAACTGATGGCTGAGACAACTTTTACCTTCACTTCTTAGGCTTCTCTGCTTCACTTCCACTGTCTCAAAACTATTTCCTTGATTTGTTGATTCCTATTATTTGCCTATTTTAGGGCCTTTACTTTTTGCCCTGAACTTACAGTTCTCTACTACAAACCTAATGAACATTAACTAGACTTTCACGTTTTCACTTTTTTTCCTTCATTGGTTCTTTTAATTTTACCAGTAAATTTACTTTCTCAAATACTGGTTTATAATGTCTGTAATTGCAAAGACTGATATTTACTTTGGCAATACCAATTACCTCTCTTCCGCAACTGACTCTTGAACATTTCTGCCCAGGTCAGGTTTTAATACTGTCCATGTTAGTGCCATATAGACGTTACAGACTTTCTTATTTTAAAACAAAAAATTGGACATTATTTTGCTATCCATTTACTTAGTTCATTTGTTTTTTTTTAACCTTTCAATTAAACATGCCCTTCTTAGTTAAATATTTCCCCAGCAAATATGCAACACCTGCCAGTGGTGGGACACAAGCCAGTTTTAGGTGGTCCTCCAACGGTTGCTAAGTATCATTAAATACCATTGGGAGATAGTGGTACTTTGTCTATTCTATTAATCCTCAATTTAATGCCAATATTTTTTTTCTATCTAACTCTTATAAATCTCCCTTTATATCAAAGAAAGCAGGCCTTTTCAATTAGTTTTGCTGTAATCTTGGTACTGCATTTAAAGTATAAAACGTCTTATTTGTGTAAATTAATTTAGATTTTAAAAGTAAGGTGCTCTGCATTTTTGTATATTTAAATATTTCCATAATAAAAATTTAAGTGAGTTAACTTAAAAGACATATGTTAACTAGAGACTTCCCTGGGACTTCACTGGAAGACTCCATGCTTCCAGTGCAGGGGCCGCGGGTTCGATCCCTGGTCAGGGGACTAGGATCCCACATGCTAGGCGGCACAGCCAAAAAAAAAAAAAAGACATAAATTAACTAAAGAGTAGTATAGATTATAGAAGATTGGGTAAATATCATGAAGATGATAGGAGAATGACAATTTGGAGGAATGCTGAACTAAATCATGATCTTTCCTAAATCTGATAGTATCTCACATCTATTTGACTTTCTTTGATTAAGGGAACCTAATTTTCTTAAAGTAGTCTGACATAAAGATTTACTCTTTAAAGACTTTTTAAGACTTTTCAAATTTTGTTCTCATTTGTTTTTTTAAAATCTGTAAGGCAGCATTAACATAATACTTGATTACTTGCTGACTTTTTGTTTCTGGTTTTTGAAAGTTTGGGACAGAGTGCTGAATATCGTCACATTTGGTCCCTTGAAATCTCCAATAAGCCCAATGTATCTGAGCCTGAAGAACCAAAGATTCGTTTTGTTGCTGGTATCCATGGAAATGCTCCAGTTGGAACTGAACTTCTTTTGGCTCTGGCAGAATTTCTCTGCCTAAACTACAAAAAGAACCCAGCTGTTACCCAAGTAAGAAAATAGCCTGTTTTGACATGCTTTAAAAGGAAAAAGCTCAGTGATACACTGATATCAAGGCACCATTTTTTAAAAATTTAATTTCCTGTTAGATTTTATACAGAGGTACTTTTAAGGTCATTATACACTTTACTCTTTAAAAATGGACCTTGGTATATAGTCATTGTTAATAGTGTCTTTCTATTATATTTCTTTGTATGTATTAAGAGCCATAGAGGAAAAAAATAATAAAGATTTGCATTCAGTCCTCTATTCCTTTATGTTACCCTTCCAATCTTTACTCACAGTGATGTATATTCTAATTAGAGGGACTTCCATTGCCAATTATTTATAACTAGGATACTGTATTGAAAAATGAGGTAGAAGAGAAATCGGGGTTTTTTTTCATGTAATAAAGATGAAATTATTGGACACCTTGGATGCTAAGAGATTTTAGAAAAAGTGATATGGCAGTGCCTACTTTAGTCGCTCGTGACTATAGAATAGAACGTTGATCCAGAAGCTGGTTATGTATGATTAAGCAACCTAGTTTCTGTGTTGTCTTAGGGAAAGGAAGGAAAGAGTGTGCATCTGTCTAGAACACTCACTAATTGGCACTGTCTGTATAGAATTTAGGAAAGGGAAAAAGTACTAGTATTTGTTTAATACCTACTATGTGCTAGGTACTTTACATACATCATAATTTAATCCTCAACCCTGCAATTATGTTAGCTTCATTTTATAGATGTGAAAACTGAGGCAAGACATTTGATAACTTAGAGGAGGTCACACAGCTACTAAGTGGTAAAGCAGGGATTTAAACCCAAGCATGTCTCACTCTAAAGCCTGTGCTGTTCTGTTTTACCCTACTGCCTCCCCTGAAAGAAATTTGGAAAGAATTGATGTCATGATTAGGATCCCATGATGTGGGATTAGGTGAGATGAACTTAAATCAGACTTGATCAAAAATTATTTTACCATTTTCAGCAAAACAGATCCCATTGACTTCTTCATGTGAGTTGCAGGAGTATTTCAAAGATTTTTGTTGTTGTTCTTTTTTAAAAGGGAGATTACCTAGGACAGTGGTTCTCTACCCTGGCTATACATTGAAAACATCTGGGAAGCTTTTACAAATACCGATGCCTGGGCTCCATCCCCAGAAGCATCAATATTTCTTTAAAAGCTCCTTAGGTTATTCTAACATTTAGCCAGAGTTACTACCTACTGATCTTAAGGTTATAAGAGACTATATATCCCAGGTAAAACATCTACCAGGAATTTCAAAACTCCTAGTTTATGAGAATTTGCCTCACTGGTCTAATTAGGCTTAGATCACTTTAGATTGCCATTTGTTTTGAGCTAAGTGCCAGAATTGTCTGGAGAGTTCATGAAAATATACGTATACCCAGAGACATATGGTTAAGCCCAAGCATATAGGAAAAAAATCTCCCTCAGAGATTCCAGCATAAATGAATTAAAGGATTGCAAATATATTTTCAAGCTATTGACAATTTTACTAGAATAAATAAACCAGGGATCACTTATTCTGATTTATTATTAGAAATATGTAGGATGAATTATATCAGAAATCATGCCATAAATGTAGGTATTAACACCTCTGGATATGGCTCATTTGAGGGAGAAATTATGAGTAAGACAAATATCCCACCTCATTTTTTTTTCATATGCTGATTTCAACTCTTCTGTCTCATTGTTTCCAGACATACATTGATATTTGTCACATTATATGTTCCAGTTTTTAATCTGGAAGTACAATATTATTATAAATACAATATTATTGTGTTTATTGTATTTGTATTATTTTTATTTATTGGTCAGTTATGATTGATCTAAGCCAGTGGTCAGCAAACTTTTTCTATAAAGGGCCATATAGTATATATTTTGGACTTTGTGGGTCAGATGCTGTGTGTTGCAACTACTCAACTCTGCCATTGCAGAACAAAAAAAGTCATATGAATGGGCAAGGCTGTGTGCCAATAAAACTTTATTTACAATAGCAAGCAGCAGGCTGGGTTTAGCCTACAGACAGTGGTTTCTGACCCTGTTGTAAGATATTGGGAGGTCTCTGGGAACAGCCGCTGTGCAGTTTTTTGTTTCCTTTTTAATTTTTTTGGAGCAAGAGAGAATTTTATTTATTTTTCAGTTCTGCCTTTTAAATCTGTGTTTAAAACAAACAATAAAGACTTTCTGTTTGAAGCATGGGAGGGTACCTTTTGATTCCACATAGAGCTAATAAACTCATTGATTTCTGTTTCCGTTTTAGTTGGTCGACAGGACTAGAATTGTGATTGTCCCTTCTCTAAATCCAGATGGGCGAGAGAGAGCACAAGAGAAAGACTGTACTTCAAAGATAGGACAGACAAATGCTCGTGGCAAAGACCTGGATACAGACTTCACAAGTAAGACCAATATTTAGGTCATTAAAGTACTTTGTAGATAATTTTATTTCTCTTTGCTAGGATATTGGTTGATCCTATTTTATAGATGAGTAAGGGGTGCTTTCTTGTCTAGGATGTACAATATAAATGAATAGAGACATCTAGAAAACTTTTCAAATTCTTCTTGTTTTTCATTTGCAAAAGTAATTCAAGTTTTTTTCTTAGAAATTCAATCAATAATATTGGGGGAGAGGTTTTCATCATAGTCATACAGAGATGTATATTCTTCCTCTCTACTCTCTTATATATGAGTGTACACACACGTATACACACACACAATGTATGTGTGTATTGATTTGAAGGGGCCTGTTTCTTATTTACTTAAATAGGATCATCAGCTATACATATTGTTCTGCAACATTTTTATTGGATATATCATTGACATCTATCTATTTCAATACTCATAGATCTCTAACATTCTTATTAATGGCATCTTATTATGCTATTAATATATGGTAGTATTCTAGTTTATTCAACAATTTCCCTACTGATGGACATTTAGTTTCTTTTTAATTTTTTGCTCTTGCAAACAATGCTTCAGAAAATACCCTGATTTCTGAAAATCTTATTTTCTTTCAAGGACAGGCTACTATTTTTTAAAAGAGGATATGTCCATCCCTTTTTGTTTCCAGTAAGAATTTTCTTAAACTTGGTTAGAGTCATTAACCTTTCAACATTATCCTAAAGGGTGTAAAACTCAAAATAACCTACCTCCTAGGAAGTATATTTCTTGCGTGAGGTAGTGGCTTATGGAGTAATAAAGTATTTATCTACAGATTTTGTAAGTTAGCCTTTTGACTGTGCTCAAGTAGGGAATATTTTCTTAGCTGCTCATACTAAAATTTTAAAACTTGGTATTTTATGTTTGACATTTCTATATTTTTAGATAATGCCTCCCAACCTGAAACTAAAGCCATCATTGAAAATTTGATTCAGAAACAGGACTTCAGTCTTTCTGTTGCTTTAGATGGTGGTTCAGTGCTGGTCACATACCCATATGACAAGCCAGTACAAACAGGTATGTAGAGTGTCATTTTACATATATACTATTTAAGCTTAAATAGGAAATTTCAATTAGGTAACATCCCTTCTAAAAATTTTTTAAATGGTGAGCATTTGAGCACACTGCATGAATAAACAGCCTAAGAAGTCTGTACATACATCAACAGTTCAGTTACTTGGAACAGGGAGGTCAGATCTAATGATGGCCTAGCTTTATTCAATGTAGCCATCTTGTCACATCTGCTCAATTTTTACTCCATAAACATTTATGGAACAATTATTATATCTCTGGACATTGGAAATACAAAAGGGAATAAGACACAGTGCCCACCCCAAGAAATCCATATTATGTAACCAAACATTAACAATACAGAATTGCCCTCTCCTGCTTTAAATCTTGACTG